>NW_021635074.1:0-131923 GCF_004799145.2 Neltuma alba | reverse complement strand
TTTGTCGCTAGGTAATCAAAGTTTTACTAGGGAAATGCAGCAAGTGAGGCACTACCTAGGTCATTCTTCACAAGGAGCCTTAAGTTGTATTTCAATTCTTAACAATTCACTATTAATTATCAAATTACCAAGATGAGAGCTTAGTTCAGAAAAAGAGAAATCAAAACAAGAAACAAATCTAATGAAAGGTAAATTGCAAATGAGATTCAGATGAGAGATAGTAGTTCCCCTAGCAATTTATCCAACCTTCCTTGTTCAATCTTATAATTTGGAGTCTCTTAGTGTCAATTAAATGGATAGATTCAGCTACTGCTCAAATCTCTCTTAACATAGATCAGAAACAACTATCTTACTAGATTCATTATTTTGATCTATGAGAAGGAAAATCAATTGACAAGAACACTTGAGAAGCAAGTTGCAATTCTCTAAGAATGACCACAACTGTGAATCATCAATATATTCAACCAAAATTCAGATTTACAGAACAACAGTCCAAGTAAAACGAATTAGATTTACAAATCAACAGAGAATCCTCTATTCAACTGAACTAAAGGACACAACTCACATCTGAATGTTCAATCAGATCTAAATTCCAAGAAACATAAATCTAATCACTCAATCTTCATTCTAATCACAATTGTTCAACTGAAACAAATGACTCTTAGAATAGAAGGTAGAAAATAGATCTGAAATGACTCCCTGTTTAGCTCCATGAACTCAGGTCAGCTTCATTGCTAGAAGAACTTGGAAATTCAGCTACTCATACTCTGGATTAGGGTAGAAACAGCAAGAATTGATGAAAGATCCATGGTTGATCGGTGGAAATTGATGGAATTGGACGAAAATGGAAGAGAGAAATGAGAGAGAGGCGGAGAGAGCAAGAAATCGCGTTGGAGGGAGAATGGCAACTGAAAATCTGATCTCTGTTGAAGCGCGCGACTCAGCTTTTAAATCTGGAAATTTCGGTCATCCGCCGCGGCGCCTCCGTCAATCCGCCGCGGCTCCTGTCCTGTACGGCGTCGTTTTGATTAATGATCCTGAGCTCATCATGAAAACCTCCGTCCGCCGTGGCGCCTTAGTCCATCCGCCGCGGCGCTTTTCACCGAGAGTACCTTGGAAATCCGCCGTGGCGCCTTCAAATCCGCCGTGGCGCCTCAGACAGAATGGCGAAAATGCTACTGAAACTTCCTGAAATTCATGCCAAAGCAGGGATCAAAAGTACACACAAATAAAAATCATATAAAACATGTAAAAACACTTGCAAAACCTCATAATTCTTCTCACCAACTCTTATACACAATGGAACCTAATTATGCCCAAAGTATGTAAATATAGATCGCAAAAGTATGTGTTTAGGGCTAGAAATGTATGTAAATAATGAGACTTATCAACTCCCCCACACTTAGCTTTTGCACTCCTGGGCAAATCAAGTCTAAACATATTGTGAAAGAGAAGGATGCGAGAAAGGAATAAGCAAGCTCAAAAGTTCAGGTTACAACTGCAACCAACAATGATTCTTCAACCAATATCCATCCATGGAACATTCTAATGCAAAGAAATCAAGCAATGATATGTAATTTAATCCAAGTGAATAAGATATAGAAGACCACACAAGGGAATTAGTGTATCACTCAACTAACAAGTATCAAAGGTTCTTTCACTCAATTCACTTATTCAAATGCTCTACCATATGCTTGTAATAGCTCTACCCTCCACCACTTAAATACATAAGTACTCAAGAATCAAGAGGACTTTTGTGGCTTGTAATGTAAGGGTGAGAAGAAATGCACAAGAATGCATAGAAGGATAGAGATAATATGTGAATCAATGTGTAGAATTCAATAGCATTAGTAATATTCAATTGAGGATTTGACTTCTTGATCTTGAAGTCTAAAGCTATAAAGGTGCTTTTATTCCCACTTTCTTTTCTTTTCTTGCCTTTTTATTTCTTTTCAACTTTCTATTCTTTTCTCTTTTTTTTTTTTTTTTTTCTTTTACATTCGCATGTTTCTTCTTTTCTTGTTGTTTTTTTTTTTTTTAAGTTCAAGTATGCATCTCCTCATATCAATCCATCAATTGAATCCATCAAAATGCTAGTGAATTCTAAAAGGAATTAATGAAATGAAATATGCATCCTTGTAGGAAAGAGGTTTTATAAATGAGAGTGAAATGAATGGAAAAATTCAGCTAAAAAGGCTCAAATGGGTAACAAGGGATAAATCATGCAGGGGTTGGCCATTTGGTCTAAGTAGCTAAATTGAATGAATGCCTCAATCATGTTCAAGAATACTAATGTTACATGTGGTCTTGATTAAGAACTAAGACAAGTTCTAGAGAGTATAAGAACTAAGTGAATGCACACACCAGAAATGAATATAAAGGCTCAAAGAATCCTTCCAACTAGGCTTGTCTTCCATATTCATTCACCTCAGGTAAAGAACACATCATGCTTAATCTCTATGCATTAGAAAATTTCACTTCAAGATATTAATTTCTAAATCAAATCAGTCACAAATGTAACATTAGAAATCCTGAAGCAAGCTTAAACCTTCAAAAAGTTTTTGAAAACTGAGGTTCTTCTACAAAAGACACAGAACACACAAAAACACAACATTCACTCCCCCACACTTGATCCTTGCATTGCCCTCAATGCAAATTTGAACAAAAGATAGCAAGGAAAATTGGTAAGGGAAGGAATGGAAAGAAACAACAGAACACTTCAAAACAAACTAAAAACAACCTACACTTGCTACTAGTTATGCCCTCCCCCACACTTGCTCAAAAATGGAGTTCAAGAATGATAATAATCAAATAAACACAGACTAAAGTGTGTAAGGAAGGGGACAACCTGGAATTATGGTGGATCAAAATTCTCCTTGTAAATTTGAGCAGGTGACCATTGACCTTGAAAGTCTTACTGCTCTTCTCATCTAGCAGCTCTATCATGCCAAATTTGTGAACTTTAGTGACCAAGTATGGTCCTTCCCATCTAGTGCTCAACTTCCCAGGTTTAAATGTGAATCGTGCTTTATACAGCAACACTTTATCTCCAACCTTGAAAGTCTTCCTTAGGATTTGCTTGTCATGAATCATCTTTGTCTTCTCCTTATAGAACCTGGAATTTCATATGCTTCGAGTCTCAACTCTTCAAGTTCCTGCAATTGCAATAATCTTTCCATACCAGCAGAATCAAAATCAAGGTTACATGCTTTTACAGCCCAAAGAGACTTATGTTCAATCTCAACCGGTAGGTGACACATCTTACCATAAACCAATCTGTAAGGAGACATGCCTATTGGGGTTTTAAATGCAGTTCTATATGCCCACAAAGCATCATCTAATCTGGCACTCCAATCCTTCCTAGATGGTTTAACTATTCGTTCCAACACCTTCTTGATTTCTCTATTTGCATTTTCAGCTTGCCCATTACTTTGGGGATGATAAGGTGTGGATGTCTTATGTGTCACACCATACTTGGTGAATAACCCTTGTAGCAATTTATTACAAAAATGAGTGCCATTATCACTAACTACTGCTCTAGGAATGCCAAATCTAGAAAAGATGTTATTTTTCAGAAATTTTAAAACAGTAGCAGTAGCAGCATCATTCTTTTTGGTTGCTATGGCCTCTACCCATCTTGAAAGGTAATCAACTGCAAGAAGAATGTATGTAAAACCCATAGAAGGAAGAAAGGGGCCCATAAAATCAATACCCCATACTTCAAACACCTCACAGAAAAGCATTGGGTGTTGGGGTAATTCATGTTTCTTAGTTAGGCCACCAAATCTTTGACAAATGTCACAATTCTTGCAATACTCATAAGAGTCTTTAAAGAGTGATGGCCAATACAAACCAGCTTCCAATATTTTTCTTGCAGTCTTGTTAGCACTAAAATGACCTCCACAAGTTTGAGAGTGGCAAGCATGCAGGATGTCTTGAAATTCTTCATTTGGTACACATCTCGAATGATTTGGTCGCTGCATACCTTCCAAAGGATTGGAGGATCCCAAATGTAGTGCTTAGACTCACTCTTAATCTTCTGCATCTGAAAATGAGACAAAGAGGGGGGAATTAGACCAGCAACTAAAAAGTTGACAATATGGCAATACCAAGGTTCCAAGAGAGACAAGGCAGAAACAGAACAATCCTTAAACTCATCACAAACAGAATCTGAACCGATTACTCCCCTTGTAGTTTCTGGTAAGCGACTTAGATGGTCAGCCACCACATTTTCTGCTCCAGGTTTGTCTTTGATGTCAATGTCAAACTCTTGGATCAACAACATCCACCTTAAGAGCCTCGGTTTGGATTGTGGCTTGCTGAAAAGATACTTGACAGCAGAATGATCAGTGAAAACAGTAACCTTAGAGTTAATTAGGTAAGGCCTAAACTTGTCTAATGCAAAAACAATAGAAAAGAGCTCCTTTTCAGTAGTTGTGTAATTAGTTTGAGCCTTATCTAGAGTCTTTGAAGCATAAGCAATAACCTTGGAACCTTACCATCCTTTTGTCCCAAAACTGCACCCACTGCATTATTAGAGGCATCACAACACAATTCAAATGGTAAATTCCAATTAGGGCAAGTCAAAATAGGTGGAGAAGTCAATCTGGATTTAATCTCATCAAAAGACATCTTACATTCATCAGTGAAATCAAAGGAAGCATCTTTTTGCAGCAATTTAGACATTGGAAAAGTCACTTTACTAAAATCTTTTATGAATCTTCTATAAAATCCAGCATGGCCTAGGAAAGATCTAAGCTCCTTAAGATTTGTTGGATAGGGTAGAGAGGAAATTACTTCAACCTTTGCTTTGTCTACCTCTATTCCCTTTTCAGAAATTAGGTGACCTAGAACTATTCCTTGTTGAACCATAAAGTGACATTTTTCAAAATTCAGAATAAGATCCTTTTCAACACATTTTGATAGAGCTTTTTCCAATTCACTAAGCATTCATCAAAATTATTTCCATAGATGGTAAAGTCATCCATAAACACCTCAATTCCATTCTCTAGCAAATCACTAAATATGGATAGCATACACCTTTGGAATGTGCCCGGTGCATTGCAAAGTCCAAATGGCATTCTTCTATATGCAAATGTGCCAAAGGGACAAGTGAATGTAGTCTTCTCTTGATCTTGAGGTGCAATGGGAACCTGAAAATAGCCACTGAAACCATCAAGGAAACAATAGTGAGATTTACAAGCTAATCTTTCAAGCATTTGATCTATAAAGGGTAGAGGAAAATGATCTTTTCTTGTAGAATCATTAAGTTTCCTATAATCAATGCAAACACGCCAAGAATTCTGGATTCTAGTGGGGATTAATTCATTTTTTTCATTCCTAACCACAGTGATCCCACTTTTCTTAGGAACAACCTGAACTGGACTTACCCACTCACTATCTGAAATAGGGTATATGATACCAGCACTAAGCAGCTTTGTTACTTCCTTTTTAACAACATCAAGTATGAGTGGGTTAAGTCTTCTTTGAGGTTGCCTTATGGGCTTTGCATTTTCATTTAACAATATTCTATGAGTGCAAATTGAAGCATTAATACCAGGAATATCTGCTAAAGACCACCCAATTGCACTTTTATACCTTTTCAAAACAGCAAGTAATTGAGATTCCTCAATATCAGTTAAAGAGTTAGAGATTATCACCGGGAGTCTTTCATTTTCAGCTAAAAATGCATATTTCAGTGTTGATGGTAAGGGTTTAAGCTCCAATTCAGGAGGTTGAACTACTGAGGGTATCAGTTTCTTGAGCTCCAAGGTAGTGCAATTATTTCCAGATTGCTTCAAGGCTTCAATACCAAAAATTTCAGTTGTACATTCATCCTCATGTGAGTAACTCTCCTTAGTTGGTCCCTGCAACAATGCATTTAAAACATTTGTAAATCCATGTGAAAACTCAAAGTTAGATGCAGAATAATCTTGGGGAATTCCAATTTCAGAAGTAAAATTAGATTGCAAAAGTGCACTCCCTATGCTACATATTTCAGCAAATTTGGTTGGTGTCATGCTTAATCTCCTAGGGTTGGGAGTAGCTGCACTTCGCATGATTTCCAAGAGGTGTTCCAGTTCTGCATGGTTAAAGAAATTAAGATCAAGTGACTTGTAAACAGGATTGGAATACAAAACGTGATAAGAATTTAAAGGCAAATCCTGTTGTTCAGAAGGTTCAGCTGCATGCTCCTTGAATGGAGGTTCATCCATGAGACTTGGGCTGGCCTTGCAATCATGAGTCTTGTGCCCTTCACCTTCCCCCTTCACTCTCTTGTTGAGAAATCTACAAGCAATCTTTTTGCAAGTTGTTCATCACTTGACAGTGTGGAATTAGCATCAATGGAAGACTTAATGGATGAAACTGAAGACAATTCACTCCAAGTGGAAAGCCAGCCATCAATTTTAGAATCAATGCTAGGCACATCATCAAGGTGTGAAGAAAAAGAAGATGAAGGAGAATATATGGAGGAGAAAGAGATGAAGGAATCTTCAGTATCATCATTGTTATCATGCTCAAAAATAGATTCACACTCATTTTCAAGTGACACATCAATCATATTAAGCCCTAACAGAGAATAATCCTCATGTGGATGTTTCATCATCTCATACATGTTAAATTGAATTTCTTGTCCACCAAATTCCATTTTTATAATCCCATCCTTCATGCAAATCATGGTGTTGGCAGTTCTTAGAAATGGTCTGCCCAAAATCAATGTGCTTTCACTTATGGCCTCATTAGTCATATCTAACACATAAAAATCAGCAGGAAATACAAGGTCTTTTACTTGAACCAAAATGTCTTCTAAGATTCCCTTGGGATTCCTAATAGACTTATCAGCTAGTTGCACTAAGACACTTGTAGGTTTCATGATTTCAACTCCTAAAGCATAATAAACAGAACTTGGCATCACATTGATAGCAGCACCCAAATCTAGTAAAGCTTTAGAAATATGAAACTTACCAATTTGACAAGGAATGGAGAAAGCTCCTGGATCTTGGCATTTCACAGGTAATTGAGCTTTAAAAAGGGCTGAAACATTAGGGCCAACTTGCACCAATTCATTAGTTTTAAACTTTCTTTTATTAGTGCAAATGTCTTTTAAGAATTTTGCATATTCAGGCACTTTCTTCAACAAATCCAGCAGAGGAATGTTAATTTCTACTTTACTAAAGAAATCTAAAACTTCTTTATTTTGCTTTTCTTTTGCAACCTTCTGCCCAAACATAAAAGCTTTAGGAAAAGGTAGATCTTTCAAGCTTACCTCCTTACCTGACTTCCGGTTTGTTGCTCTTGTGAGATCTTCAACTTTCCTTTGCTCAATCTTTCCATTGTCCTGGTTAGGATCTGCAATTCTTGAAGAAGATTGCTCCAAGTCCTCTCTCAATGGTGTTTCATGGACTCCTTTATCATCCATAGTTGAAGGGCCGGCTTCAGTTGTGCAACCTTCAGTAGTTGCACTTCTACATCCGGTTTCTTTTCTTGCTTGCAGAAGTTGCTTCTCTCTTAAGCTTTCAGATTCCACACTTGGTGGTTTCTTTTCATGAGTAGAATTCCCTTTAGTGTAATGATCTTCATCCAAGTCAGATTCTTCATCATTCTCATTGAATGTCACCTTTCTTCCACTTCTCAAACTTATGGCATTCAATGACTTGGGATTAATCACAGTATTGGAAGGCAAAGCTCCACTTGTTTTTGCTTGAAGACTGCTGAAATTATCTGAAATTTGGGTAACAAAGTTAGCCAAGTTTGCTGTCTTAGTTTCCCATTGTTCAACCCTATTCTCTATAGCAGCCATTCTTGCATCAGATGCAGTGGTATGCTTATCAATTCTGTCCATTTGAGATGCCATAGCACTGAGATTAGCATTCATACTGTTCATGCTTTTCAACAAGAGAGACATGTCATCATTCCTTGAATTCCCAACTTCTTGAGTAGTTTGGGAAGGAACCATAACTTGTTCTGAATGTTGACGTTGCTGGAACCTATTCTGCATGAATCTCTCCTTGTTGTTCTCTCTCCTCCTCCCCATCTAAAATTGGGATGATCCTTCCATCCTTCGTTATAAGTGTTGGAGAAAGGGTTCCTTTGCTGATATTGACCGGCTCTTTGTTGATACATGGCTGACACTTCTTCAAATTGAGAAGGGCAAGATTCAGTACAATGCATCATAGAACCACAGGAGTCACAAGAGGGAGCTACCAAGGCTTGAGATGTTCCCATAGCACCACATTGTTTAGTTGACAAGAGTTGCTCCATCCTAGTCATTCTCTTGTCCATCCTTTCTGATAAGGCAGCAAATTGAGAGTCTAAGTTAGTAGGATTTGATCTTAAAATTTCATTGACAGATTGGTTATCCCTTGTGCTGAATTGCTGATTATTGTTGGCCATCTTCTCCAATAATTCCCAAGCATTGTGAGGAGTCAAATCAAATAGTGAACCATGGGCTGCAGCATCTATTGTGTTCTTGTGATGAGATAGCAAGCCCTCATAGAAATATTGAACTAGATTAGACTTGCTGATTTGATGATTTGGACATTTAGAAAGCATAGCTAGAAATCTTGTCCAATACTCATACAAGGTCTCTCTACTATCTTGTTGAACTCCATAGATTGCCTTCCTCAATTTAGATGTCCTTGATGCAGGAAAGTACTTCTCTAAAAAGGCCTTCTTAAGTTGCTCCCATGTAAGTGTTGTGAAGTGCTGAGGTAGGCTTTGCAACCATTCTTTGGCATTTCCTTCTAATGTGAAGTGGAAAGCTCTCCTTAGCACATCTTCCAATTGAGCACCATGGGGCTTCATAGAGGAACAAACCGCATGCATATTCTGAAGGTGCCTATATGGATCATCCCCTGCAAGACCAAGGAATCTTGGTAAGGCATTAATCAAGGTACCTTTAAGTTCAAAATCAGCTTCAAAGTTATAAAAACCACATGGATCACAGTTCACACTTGAGTTATTAATTTCTCTAATGCTCCTATTCTCCTCATCTCTATTCAATTGAATATTAGCATTATGGAGAACATTTTCAGCTTGCCTTTCATTTTGAGGTCTATTTGTAGCATCACCTCTCTCAGTTTGGGCATTGTTATTATTTTGATCCATCACAAAATGATTGTCTATAAACCCTCCTAAAGTAGATTCGGATTCTGAGGAAGAGTAAGATTCAACTTGAGGAAGAGAGTCACTCACTATAGGTTGCTTACTAGACTCAGCTATTTGTTTGGTTTTCTTGATTTGCCTAAGAGTTCTATTGATTTCCCAATCAAAAGGTAAAAGACCTTTATCCTGGGACATGCAACTAAAGAACACTAGAATAGACTAATAAAATAAATGTGAAAAAGCAATTAGACAAAAGACAGAAGTCAAAGAGAGAACAAAAAGCTAAGAAGGGATCAGGTGAAATCCGCCGCGGCCTCTGGTGCAATCCGCCGCGGCTCTTTTTGCAGGATTGATTCTGTGAAATCCGCTGCGGCACCTGATGCTATCCGCCGCGGCTCCTGGTACTGATAAACCAGATGGACGAATTCTGCAGCAGCTTCTGACACTGTTCACACCTTCACTCCTGCAAATTGAACCCCTTAACACAATGGTATTAGTTTGTCAACAAGAAAAATATCTCAAAAGCATAAAAACAACCAACCATCATTAGGTTAAATGGAAGAACAATTAAAAGGGAAAAGGTTGCTACAGCAAGGATTCAAACAATTCACACCCTACTCAATTGTGTTAACTCCTTGACAACCTATGGAATGAATTTAAAACACAGCAAAAGGGAAACTACTTAACAACAAAGCACAAAAGTGAACATGCAGCACAACTCAAAAACACTAAAGCTACTTTTTCTGAAGTTTTGTGTTTTCAAACATAAAATTTTCTTGGCACACCAGTGAATTGCTCAGAACCTCAACAAGTAAGGTTCCCCGGCAACGGCGCCAATTTGATAAACCTTGTCGCTAGGTAATCAAAGTTTTACTAGGGAAAATGCAGCAAGTGAGGCACTACCTAGGTCATTCTTCACAAGGAGCCTTAAGTTGTATTTCAATTCTTAACAATTCACTATTAATTATCAAATTACCAAGATGAGAGCTTTAGTTCAGAAAAAGAGAAATCAAAACAAGAAACAAATCTAATGAAAGGTAAATTGCAAATGAGATTCAGATGAGAGATAGTAGTTCCCCTAGCAATTTATCCAACCTTCCTTGTTCAATCTTATAATTTGGAGTCTCTTAGTGTCAATTAAATGGATAGATTCAGCTACTGCTCAAATCTCTCTTAACATAGATCAGAAACAACTATCTTACTAGATTCATTATTTTGATCTATGAGAAGGAAAATCAATTGGCAAGAACACTTGAGAAGCAAGTTGCAATTCTCTAAGAATGACCACAACTGTGAATCATCAATATATTCAACCAAAATTCAGATTTACAGAACAACAGTCCAAGTAAAACGAATTGGATTTACAAATCAACAGAGAATCCTCTATTCAACTGAACTAAAGGACACAACTCACATCTGAATGTTCAATTAGATCTAAATTCCAAGAAACATAAATCTAATCACTCAATCTTCATTCTAATCACAATTGTTCAACTGAAACAAATGACTCTTAATTCAGAAGGTAGAAAATAGATCTGAAATGACTCCCTGTTTAGCTCCATGAACTCAGGTCAGCTTCATTGCTAGAAGAACTTGGAAATTCAGCTACTCATACTCTGGATTAGGGTAGAAACAACAAGAATTGATGAAAGATCCATGGTTGATCGGTGGAAATTGATGGAATTGGACGAAAATGGAAGAGAGAAATGAGAGAGGGCGAAGAGAGCAAGAAATTCGCGTTGGAGGGAGAATGGGTAACTGAAAATCTGCTCTCTTGTTGAAGCGCGCGACTTCAGCTTTTAAATTTGGAAATTTCGGTCATCCACCGCGGCGCCTCAGTCAATCCGCCGCGGCTCCTGTCCTGTACGGCGTCGTTTTGATTAATGATCCTGAGCTTCATGAAAACCTCCGTCCGCCGTGGCGCCTTAGTCCATCCGCCGCGGCGCTTTTCACCGAGAGTACCTTGGAAATCCGCCATGGCGCCTTCCCAAATCAGCCGTGGCGCCTTAGACAGAATGGCGAAAATGCTACTGAAACTTCCTGAACTTCATGCCAAAGCAGGGATCAAAAGTACACACAAATAAAATCATATAAAAACATGTAAAAACACTTGCAAAACCTCATAATTCTTCTCCCCAACTCTTATACACAATGGAACCTAATTATGCCCAAAGTATGTAAATATAGATCGCAAAAGTATGTGTTTAGGGCTAGAAATGTATGTAAATAATGAGACTTATCAACAACCATGCAAGAGTAAAGAGAATCAAAAGATTACAACTGACATATATGAGACTTCATATATTTAAGCTCAGAGTTCTACAATAATCAATTCACTACACATATGAAAATCCAAGCTGATTACAGTTATAATCAAATAGTTCAGCTACAAAATACAAATCCTAAACCTAGAAACTCATAAATTCATAGCATGAACTAGGATTAAACTACTCCCCTTCTTAAGTCATTGAACTCCAACCATTGCTACACCTCCAAGAGGAAGAAAAACGCCTAGCCACTCATAGAAATCTGAAGCATCTCAACTAAGAATGAATCTGAGCTTCCCATGGTAGAGGTTTGACAGAGAAAATAGAAGAAACTAGGGTTAGATGAGAGAGAACGAAGATGGGGGCTAGTGTCTGAATGAATGATGTCACTTACCCGAAAATAGGGTTTCTAAACCGGTAATGGGGTGTATTGGGTTGGTTTATGAGAGTGGTGAAGAGAGCCTTTTGTCGTTCGCTTTAGGGTTCTCACTCAAAAATAAATCCAAGCTATGCAGTATAATGCAAACTCGGGTCGTTTCATGCTTGGGAGCCTTAATTAATTACCTAAGTTAGACTAAATGCCATGCAATGTAATGAAATGGGGTTTTGGGTTTTTAAGATTTAAATGAAATGTGCCAAAATTGAATGCAATGAAAAAAAACCTAAGATACTATGTTTTTGGAGTTTTTAAGA
This sequence comes from Neltuma alba, assembly GCF_004799145.2. NCBI lineage: Eukaryota > Viridiplantae > Streptophyta > Magnoliopsida > Fabales > Fabaceae > Neltuma > Neltuma alba. Next base: position 119,858 of record NW_021635074.1, on the reverse strand, counting down.
TAATAATGATGTAATGGAAATGATTGATAGGAAATCTCTTGAAAATGGTTTTGATGGCAATCATAGTTCACTTAAATATTGGGAGTTTCAAAATTCATTAGGTTTTCTTAATAAGAACCTCATTAACTCAATGAGTCCAAAGCTTTCATTAATGAACTCATTAATGAAAACTTTGTTTAGCTTCCCTAATGTGTAAATTTGGAATGATCATGCAATTGGCTCAATGTAACACACAATCAACTCAGTACCGAAACATAACCATGCAAGATAGGAGAGAATCATGAGAGTTACAATAAGCATATATGCAACTACATATATTTAAGCACAATGTTCAACATCAGTCAATCCAAATTACAAAAGTTAATCACTAACCAATGATTACAGAATTAATCAAAGTGTCTAACTAAGACTTTACAACTCCTATACCTAGGAAATTATAAACACATAGCTAGAAACTAAAGATTAAAACTAAAACTCCCTTTTGAAGCTTGGAAACTCATGCTACTCCAGCATCTTCAAGAGTTGGAAAAGCTTAGCTCATCATAGCCTTGGAATCAGCTCCAACCAGAGGTGAATCTTTAGCCATAACAGTAAGGAGATGAAGGAAATGAAAGTGGATGAAGAAGAAGTGCAGGAAAAATAGAAGGTGAAGGAGATGGAGATGGAGATGGAGGATTAGGGTTCTGTGGGAAAGATGAGAAGAGATGATGATAGAAAACGTAAGTGGTGGCTCTCCCCTTATGTCTGACCTCACCCATACCCAAAATAGGGTTTCTAACCCGAAAATTGCGTGTATGGGTAGGTCAGATTTTTCTGAAATGGTCAGGTCTGAAATTTGCTGATACGAGGGGTTCGCCACGGCGAACCATGGCTGAGAGCTTTCCTTCTTGACAGACGATGTTTGCCTCGGCGAAAGCAGAAGTGTGCCGCGGCGAACTGAGGCAGCTCCTCTCTTGCTTCTTGTGCCTTGAGTTCTTCAATTCTGGCCCCAATCTCTAGTGTCCTACAATAAAAAGCAACAAATTGAAGTATCAATTGTCCTAGAAATCAATTGAATACAATTAATAACCAATTATAACAATTTTATCCTCAAAAAGACACTAACTTAAAGTAAGGACTCTTAATCTAAATTAAGCACAATTATCATTAAAAAGGGCCAGAAAATACCACAAAATCATGGATAATGTAATGAAAAGATAATAATAACTTGAGCTCAATCAAATTCCCCCACACTTAGACCTTTGTGCTCCTGGACAAAGCTCAAGAATAATTCAAAGAGATACTAGCACAAAGAGAAACACTACCATGCTTAAAGATGAAAGCGGAAGATTAGTAAGAAACTCTCACAGGGTTTGACATTAGTAAAACAAGGATATGCTAGGAAAAGGAACACAATGGACAATTAACTCAAAAGATTGATCAAAAGGGATCTATCTCATGAATAAGTGTTTCACTCTAAACTTACTTGTTTTGGGATTATTTCACTCTAAATCTACTCAATTCAATTTCTACCATAGGCTTGTAATAATTCTACCTCTCCACCACAGGAAACAACTTTGCAAATCAAGAGGACTTTTAGGGGTCAGAATTTGAATGAAGGCCAAATGAAATGAATGAAATGAGAATGAAAACAGAAATGAGTACAAGCACACAAATTATTAAGACAGAATTAATCAAAATAAAAGCAAGGGGAGAAGCTACTTAGTTTTTATTTTATAATTTTTATATCTTTATCCTTTCTTTTCTTTGCTTTTTCTCTTTTTCTTTCTTTTTTTTTTAAGTATCTCTTTTCTTCTTCTACTTTTTCTCTCTCTGTTTTTTTTTTACAAAATAATTGCATGCATGTACTCAAGATGAAGGTCCAAAGGGGTTTACAATGGTAAAGTGATTGGGTTTGTGTTTGGGAAACGAGGATTTGAAATCGAATGTGTAACATCCCGATTTTTGGGCCTAGAAGTACTAGAAATAGCCTGAATGGGATAGGCTACCAGACTCCTTTTTAGTAGAGGTCCTAAAGATGAGAAAGGAAGTTAAAGCAGTTTCAGAGACTAAACTACAAAGTGAAAGTTTTTAAGGGGCTAAAGGGTAATCAAAGTTAGAGGCTCCACTAAAGTCTCAAAGGCCTAGAAAGAGAAAAGAGGCTAGATACAGACCAAAGGTTAAGGTAGAAGCCTCAAAGAGATGGTTTTATGAGGTTGAGCCTAAGCAGGGGTAAAACCGTAAATTCAGAAAGTTATGGCCATCAGGGGTAAAAATGAAAAGTACTTAGAAAATTCTAAGAAAATCCCAGAAAATGGGAAATAATATTCTAAGGCTCTTTTGTGAAGAGAGATGATGAAAATACCACTGAGGTAACTTAAAAGGAATTTATAAGTTTATAGCTCAATTTGAGATGTAGAGGTAGATTTAATTGTTTGAGTAATAAGGAAACCTCAGAAAATTATGGTAAAATGGAGATGTGTGATCTAAGAGACTAGAAAATTATAAAATTAGTCTCATCCCCAGAAGACCAGCAAAATGGCTTTAAGAATACTTAAAAGCAAGTTGTGCCGGAAAAAAGGCATTTTAAAGAATATTTTTAAGTGGGGCTACAGGTTGAGTTATGACCTGAGAAAATTCACAGATTTTCCATAGAATATGAGGAATTTTATGATATTTTTGGATGAATTTTTGGAGCTCTGGATTGAATAAAATGCTCCAGTCAAATATTAAATAATTTTGTCCCCTAAATAAGAGACAAAACCAAAGAAAATATCTAAGAGCCATCATGACGATGCTGAGTCAGCGTGCTAAGTCATCAAGCATAATCATGACACCTACGAGTCATCATGCTGAGTCACCAGAAGATATTTATGGATAGCATAAAAATCAAAACGTAGTATGGGCATATTTTAGACAGTCTTTTGTCTACCCGTTATAGTGAAATCTCTACTGCATGACTTAGTAAGGTCAAGTAGCCTGTCAGCAAAGCTAATTATTTTCATCTATGCTCCTCTAAGATGGTGCCATATATGCACCTTTTATTGGCCAGAATTTTAAGAAGAAGTTGTCCCAACGATACAGGGTAAGTCAAGACTCGAAAAGTATCTGATATGGTGCAAGATTGGCTTAATAGGTGGAGAAATAATTAAGAAAATATTTTTGCTTGAATTTTCCATTTATTTTCTTCCTATTTTAATGTCATAAATGATGAAAGGACATGAAAGTGACAAGTGTACAGTTAGATGAGAAAAAGAAAATATTACGTGTACGGCTAGATGGAAGACACGTGTACGGTCTGATGCAAGACACGTGTGTGGTCGGATTAAAGACATGTGGCTTGATGATGTAAGCATGATGTCATCATGATGAGGCAAGAATGATGTCATAGGACACTTGTCACCGTAAGATCAAAAGAGAAAATGAACGGTCCAGATCGAGCCACGTATTTTTAAGATCAACGGTCCAGATTCAGTCTGCTTTTCTATAAATACCCCCTCTCCTCCCTACCATTTCATCCAAGCATAAGTAATCCATGGGGAAGCTCTTGCAAAATGGTTTCTAGAGAGAGAAAGAAGAGGGAGAAAGAAAGGCCAAGTGGTTCCAAGCCAGATCAAACTCTAAATCAAGGTATGTGATGGTTATAGCACCTGATTTTATGCCTATTTCGGATTAGTTACTGTGTGTATCTGATTCTAAAATTTTGTATGCTTAAAGTACACTCTGTAAGATTTAAATCCATAGGTAGAACACTTCATTTGGATATGTGTACGATTTATGGTGATTTTTCAAAGTTAGGGTTTGAAATCTGAAAACAGTGTTGAACTTTTGGAAGAGTTTTGATTTCCGTACAATTCCGGTGCTGTTCGGCGTAGAATTGGTTCCTGAAACTATTTTTCCCTTAAATTTAACTTAAGGACCTTTCAGTGAGACTTGGAACCACTCAATTTGGATTTTTCTAGAATTAATTATGAATTTTCAAATTTGAGCAAAAATTCTGGAAATTCTGCGTGAACAGTACCCGCGAAGCAAAATTTCTAGATTTGGTATTCTTGAATCTAAGGCCATCTAAAGTGGTCCTAATTGAAAAGAAATGGATCTTAAGGATGGAAAATGATAAGATTTATGTTAGAAAAGTTGGAAAGAAAACCCTAAGACTAAGAGAAAGGGTTGAGGTTCAAGAAAGCTGGTCTTGAACTTTATGTAATCTAGTGGTCCTAATGGATTGTATGATCAATGTGACTATGTTTAGGACCTTTGGAACATCCAAGAGGATGTTTGGTGATGTTGAACGAATGTCCACATGGTTGGAAAGACAAGAGAATCAAAGGAAAAGCAAGGGGAAAGCCATGTTACAAGATAGTGAACTTACCTATATTGTGTGCTTGATATGTATGCTTGCATGATGCGATTGTGTTGCCATGATGTGACTAAGCTATGATGAAATGTTTGAAAAGTTATGTTTGCAAGTTTATGTTATGTTTTGCCTTGGCAATATGTTATGGAAGCATGAAATGCTTTAGCTTACTTTCCATGGCATTCATGTGTTAATGTTATAACATGTCATGCATGTGCATTATGTCTTGCATGCTTATGGGTAGTGTTTGCTACTGAGATTCTCCTGAATCTCACCCCTCCCTAACCAACCATTTAGGTCAATCAATGATGGGCAATAATGGCATGAGAAGCAAGGAGAAGTAAGCGGAGAATTATTCTTGTTAATGGATGAGACTGTTGATAAATGTATAATTCTACTATTTTGTGAACTATGTTATGAATGCCAATGATACCATGTATTTAATTATAATATTTATGGCATGAATGAAAGTGTATGAGCATGAACGGGAAAGATTAAGGCCATGTTATGTATGCTAAAGAAATAAAAAGAATTAAAGAGATGTTAAGGGATAAAACGTAAGTCCTGGAGTAGTGAGTTTGTAGCTCCAGTTTGACCTATCAAACAAGTGAGTTAGGTCATAAGATTTGGCAAGAAAAGAGATCTGATGTTTCTATTTAAAATGAGGGGTAGTTTGCCTGATTCCGATAACCGAGCAGAAAGTTATGCCTCTCCAAAGTTAGGTAAAAATACAGTAAAATCCGAATATGACCAAATGAACAGTAACTTTTTCAAAGGAAATTGAGCTTGAATTTCAAGGCAATCAGTTCAGAAACTATTTTTCCTCACAATTTTATCGAAAGAGATTTCTGTAGAACTTGGAATCACTCAATTTCAATTTTTCTACAATTAGTTATGAATTTTTGAAGTTTGTCACATTTTAAGGTGACAATGAATAGTAACCCGTAAATGAAAATTTTCAAACTTGATTTTTCATCAATTGTAGTCTTCAAAAGTGATTCCAAATGCTTCTGTAAGGAAAGTTAATTGATTTAAACATGAGGTGTTACAGAATGCCTCTATCATATTTACAAAAATTGATTCACTAAGCTGTTAGATATGATTAGTTTTGATGATGTCAAATAATAGAGCAAAAAGTTTACATAAATTATTTATCTCATATTTTGACTTACTATCATAGTTTCCTCAAGAAAAGAAAGGAGTTATTATGTTGCACTTTGAGTTATGGAGAATGATCAAGAGGAAGAAGAAGAAGAGAGATTGAGAAAAGAAGAACTTGCAAGATCAAATGAAAATATCAAGATTCAAGTTCATAGATTTGATGTTAAATGTTGCTATACTCAATCAGAAGTTTGAATGGCTCAGTCGGAAGCTAAAATATACAAACGGGAAGTTATACCATCATATATTGAGTCACCCTTCATATAAACATGGAAAATAAGCATCAGAGGTGATTTTTATGGGCAATTATTGATCACTTGATCGATCATCCATTTATCGATCAAGTTATCGATAAAATACATCCTCTGTTATGCTCTGTTCTTCGTTCAGCTCTGACATAGGTTCGGTATTTCTTCAATATCTCTCAAATCACAAATCCAATTGAGGTGAAACTTGATTCCTATGAAACTAGACTCAGAACACGGTTCATGGAAACCAAATTCACCTTCAAAGAGTTTCATATGAGGGAGATATGTTGCTCGAAACATTACAGTAAGGATTAACGCCTTGATTGTGACCTTCAGTCACTGTGATGAATATAACTTTGCAACCACAATGAATTTTGGGGTAATTCTTATTGCATTAGAAAGTAGACTCAAAGAGCTTTCTGGAGATAGGTCATTTGCAAAAATTGGAGTTGAATTGGAAGATTTATGATCACCCAAAGTTGACCTTCGTTTTGCTGGAATCAGACGTCGAATTTATTGAGGCAAAGACTAGAAGTTCTACACTGAACGGTTATGTTCTCAAGCAACATGCTACTCAAACATGTTATTGAGTAAAAGCTCTAGAAGAGATGAAGAAATGAAAAGCCATTATCATATGTTACTCGAGCTTGATCAAGCAACTACGTATTCGATCACTTTATCGAGTTCCTGGTACTATCTCTTCGATTCTTCTCTTTTATCTTCACATGCATTATTAAGATTTTATCAATAACCTGTTGGATAAATGGTTTTTGGATAATGTTATGGATAAATGTATTCATCGATCACTTGATCGATAAACAAAGTTAACGTTATGGATAAATAGGCATTTATCGATAGCATGATCGATAAATAGATTATCGATGAGAAGACAGATAAATGGTAATGCGTTCTACTCATTCTATGTTTTTCTTTAGTCTCCATTTATCGATTACCTCATCGATCAGTCATTTATCGATAATATGATCGATTATTGCTCTTACATGTCTACCCTGTTTTTCACGTAACGTGATCGATAAATCAGTTCTTTGAATTTACAGGATTAAATCTCCTTGTTTTACTTTATCGATAACTTTATCGATCACTCATTAATCGATCACCTATTCGATCAACCTACATAGCATGTGTTTTCTCCGAATATACCTTTGCTTATTGTTTATCGATAAGGTTATCTATTATTTGTTTATCGATAATGTGTTCGGAAAATCATTACTTAAAATTCTATTCTATAACACTTTGTTTATCGATAACCTTATCCATCATCCATTTATCAATAATTTGTTCGATCATCAATGACTGAAGTTTCATTTCTGTAACACTTGGATTATCGATAATCTGTTCGATCAATAAGTGTTCGATCACTTGTTCGATCATGGAATGTTCTTCGTTTAAACATCAGTCGACAATGATGATTCTTAAAATCAATGATCTATTTTCTTTCAAGCTTTTCTCAGCCTTCTTTTTACACATAACTCTCTATTAAAAGGATACGAAGGCAAAAGTAACTTGAAAAGGTTTATTCTTGCATAAATCATTTTTGGGTCACTGTATTCATGCTTCATCATTTATCGATCATTTGTTCGATCATCATATGATCCATAATCTATTCGATAATTGCATCTATCTGCTATATCTTTTCTTCATGTAATTAATCGATAATATAATCGATCAAAGCTTTATCAATCAAGACATCGATCAAGTAAGTTCATCTTACTTTCTGAATATCTGATGACTGATTCTATGTTTTCCAACTTATTGTTTCTAAGATTATCAGATACTTATCACTTGATCTGAGGAAGATTATTTCAGGTAAAGAGCCACAACGAATTTATGAGGTGAAGAATCGACTTTCGTCAGAAGCTTCCAACGGCTAGTTTCAACGGCCATATTCTTCAAGCCAAACGGGAAGAAAATGCTCAACGGTCAAGTACCCAACATCATCCATAAATAGAAGAGCATTCAAAACAAAAAGGAGGAGAAGAGTCCAAGCTTACAACATCAAATGCTAAAATGCCGAATCAACATATTCTCATTTAGAGCTCCGAAAGAAAACTCCCTGTCTCTGTGCTCCATAGACGAAAACATATGTATCCGTAAGATAGAGAGGAGAGTTTCCCAAACGTGCTTAAGATTCATCTATCACTTCTTTGAGAGAAGAAATATTCAATCTTCATTATCATTATTAGATTGTATCCTTACGGTGAGTAAGGGGGAGTATTACCTCGGTGTGAGGTTGTTGTTGAATTAGACTGGTTAGTCTAAGAATTGTAAGTGGCGTCACAAGTGCCCGGATCAAACTTGTGATTGTAGTGGTTCTCAAGTACCCGTGTTAAACTTGAGGGAGATAGTCGATTGAAAATCTCAGGGGGAGCCTGGGGACTGGACGTAGGTCAGTGAGGACCGAACCAGGATAAATCACTGTTTGCATCTTCTCTTCCCTTACCTCTTTATATTTCCAGCTAAACCATTTTACTACTGTGATTATACTTATCTCGATTCATTGTTTTTTATACTTAGAATTTCTTATGAATTTCATTACATTGTGAAAAGATTTTTAATTTTAATCAACACCCAATTCACCCCCCCTCTTGGGTGTTCAGCCATTCCAACATAAGCTTCGATTAAGAATTAAACAAGTTCTAGAGAAATATGAAATAAGCAGATTCACTCAATTTAATAACTTTAGGCCCAAAAATCCTTCCAACAAGGCTAAATTCTCAATTAATCAATCTCAAGGGTTAACAACCACATAGTCGTAATTTCAAAGCATATCATCATTTACTATCTGTCAAAAACATGAGAATAACTAGCCCAAGTTCAACCCTCATTTAAAAGCATGGGAAGTTTTCTAAAAGTACAAGTAGACTTTGAACTTTCTATTAATTTTAAAAAGGATGCAGGAGCATAAAGAATCTAAGCCAGGAAAAATTTCTGAAGACCAGCTGAAATTGCGAAGAATTTATTATTTAAATTAAAAAAAATTTTAGGGGGTCGCCGTGGCGAAGGCTCACAGAGAGCCAAGTTTGGAGAAGGGCCCTGCTTTATTGCAGCGAAAACATAAGTTGGCCGTGGCGAAGTGTGGCCGAGAGCTACATTAATCATGATAAAAGGGTGCTTCGCCGCAGCGAAGGAAAATGTTTGCCGCGGCGAAGGGTGGCAGAAAGCGAAATCCTGTGCAATTTCAACTCTTCAGTAAACCAAGTTCAAAATATTCACAATTCAACCAATTTATCAGTTCAAGAACACCTCAAAATCACATAGATGCATGGATGCATGAGAATTATTTGCTAAAATCCACAATAGGTCCCTCCCCCACACTTAAACACAACATTGTCCTCAATGTGTGAACAATGTGAATCAATGACAGCAAATACCAGAAATGAAGTGCAGGGGTGAAAATAAAGCAAAGATCATAACAAACCAATGAGAAAGCATCCATCTAAACATGTTCAAAACTAACAGAGCACAATAAAGGTTAAGAAATATCCAGCCTCAGAACAACAGAACAAACGAAACAAGAGAAAACAACAGAAACACAGAGACTAAAAACTAAAGCTGCTGCCCAGGATCATCTGCCCCGGACCCTGACGGTCCTGCACCCAATGTGCCTGCTCCGTCCATACCCATACTGCTCTGTGGCTTCTCCTCCTCAGCTGGTAAGGCAAAGTTCAACCGGTCCGTGATCAAGGCATCAATACGGCGATGGTAGTGACGATCTCGCTCATACAATGCATCACGGTCCTTTTGCCGCTTAATCTCCCAGAGTAGTGTAATGCGTAACTGGTGAACATCCTCGGACAGCTCGTCAATATCATCCGCAAGTACATCTAAGGTGACTGGCTGGGAAGGCTCAGGAGCATCTTGGCCTTCCTCGGCTGGCTTAGCAGCTGCCTGGCCGGCACCAACATCATAAACAGGATGGATAGGAGGGTGGGGTCCAATAGTAGGCTGTTTGAGGCACTCATACCGGAAGAGGGGTGCAGGTTCGAAATAGCTGTCATTATCAAATTCAGGTACCCCGCACGTGCGGAAAATGTCAGTGATAAGGTAGGGAAAAATGATACTATTGGTGAGTTTGGAGGTGTTGACGGAATCGTAGAGGGCTGATTGGATAGTTTCAGCTACATCAAAAGTTTTTCCGGTCATGAGGAGATAAACGTAAAGGGCTTGGCGTTTAGGAAGGTTCTAGAGATGGGAAGTGGGCAAGATGTTGTTGCAGACCAGGTGCAGCCACGGCCTTGCCTCAGGCTGAAAATCGGAGCGTTTCAAGTAAAGCTCAGCATTGTGGGGACGATGCCAAGTGGCACCATCCCGGCACAGGGTCTGGACAATTTCATCAAAAGGGTAATTATCTCTGTAATGTGAATAGTGGGAATTACGAACCTCAGGAAGGCGGTAGTGGCGGAATATGTTATCTATGGTGAAGGAGTAATTCACACGCTGGTCACGGAACACGATGGATAACATGCCATTAAGGCGGGCGTAGGCATAAAAGTGGCAGACGAAGGCATCATTGCCCATTTCTTGTGGGCGAACTAATTCGGTTAATTGGGATTCCCGAAGTTTTTGGACAAAGGGGTTGTTTGATGGGTCAAGAGGAAAGGGTCTCTCCTTAAGGAGGGGGCGCTGGTCTACTAACTTATAGAGGTTGTCATAAGACAAGTCTTCCCTTGAGTCAGAGTCAGACGTGGGTAAGGGTTCAGGGCATTTAGTGCGAGGCATTGTCCTGCAGTAACAAACAATAGAAACACTAAACATAGAACAAACAACCTCAACCTAAAGAACCCAGAAAAAACCAAAATTACAACCTAGACAGTAGCAAATGGTTATATAATGATTCATACATTTTCAGAGGATCAAAAGTTTTCAGAATTAAGTAAAGAGATTAAAGAAAAACACAATGTACTATGAATCATTAGATAACCTGAAGGCTATGTAACTACAATCTAATGACAAAATAACCCAACCAAACAACACAATACCAGAACAAACAAGCAAATTAACAACTAAACAAAAATAAAAGACAAGAAAGAACAAAGGAAGAGAGAAAACATACCACAATGAGGGGGAGAGAAGCAGGTGCGCACGGTAGAGGAAAAAAAGGAGGGGAAAACTGAGAAGGGAAGAATTAAATAGAGAAAAGGAGAGAGGGGAGAGGCCGACGGGTTAGAGGGAGGGAGAACGCTGCAATGGCTGAGGAAAGGGAGAAGTCGAAGAGGGAGATGTTCAGAATGAGAGCAAGGATAGTGAAATATTGAAGGGACCGAAATGGGGGGGTAGAATAGAAATAGGTTAATGGGGGGGTTTAATGGAATGGGTAGGGGAAAAGACTGAAATAGGTTCTGGAGAAAAGAGTGCGTGAGTCAGCATAGGGGGCAAAAAGGGAAATTCATGTGAAAAACGTGGAAAAAATGAAACCATCCAGCGTAGAAACGGCGGGTTCACCGCGGCGAACCATGCCCGAGGCGAAAACAAAGGGAGAAAAGAAGGGTTTCGCCGCAGCGAAGATGAACGTTCGCCGCGGCCAACCTTCCCGAGAGCAACACACAGAGGCTAGCGGCCTTCGCCGCAGCAAAATATCACCGAGAGCAACACAAGAGAAAAAGAACCACTTTGCCGCCGCGAAGGCTTGGGTTTGCTGCAGCGAAGTGTCACAGAGAGCACAGAATAATACATAAAACACTCAAATACCAGAGAAACACAACACCAAACGACAGATAAAGCTGGATACTTCAAAAACTTTAAAGTGCATCAAAAGAGATTAGAAGGTGCTCAATAAGTCCATGATTAAGCAGTATACCACAGACAAACTTTCTCAATCAATTTGAATCATATAATTCATTACAAGCACCAAATCATCAAGCACAAAATAAGATAGAATAGAGATCAAAACTTCTAGGGGGTCTTATTGAATTCAAACAACAACTACACTACTTTCCTACTGAAAAGGGTTTCTCCCCCACACTCATTCAACATACAATGCACAAAACATAGTAAGATCAATAATTAAGTAAAAGCATGTAAATGAGTGAAGGAAAGAAATGACCAGGGAGTTAAGGAGGCTTTTGGTTCTCATGGTAGAGCTTCAGTAGATGGCCATTAACTTTGAATCTGGCCCCAGTCTCCTCGTGTAGTAGCTCCACCATACCGAAATTGTGTGCTTTAGTGACTGTGTACGGCCCATCCCATTTGGTGTTGAATTTTCCTTGCTTGAAGGTAAATTGAGCCTTGTACAGCAGCACTCTATTGCCTTCCTTGAATTCCTTTCTCAGGATACCCCGATCATGCACAAATTTGGTCTTCTCCTTGTAGAGTCTGGAGTTCTCATAAGCTTCAAGTCTAATCTCCTCCAGCTCTTGCAATTGCAGCTTCCTTTCCATGCCAGAGGACTCTATATTCATGTTGTACTGCTTGACCGCCCAATATGCTTTGTGTTCCAGCTCCACTGGCAAGTGACATGGCTTTCCATATACTAAGCGGTAGGGAGACATACTAATGGGTGATTTGTAAGCAGTCCGGTAAGCTCATAATGCTTCTTCTAAACAGGAACTCCAGTCCTTCTTGGATGGCTTGACCATTTTTTCCAGAATATGCTTCACTTCCCTATTAGATATTTCAGCTTGGCCATTGGTTTGGGGGTGATAGGCAGTAGAGATTTTATGAGTGACACTAAATTTGGACAGTAGGCTGTTGACTATCCTATTACAAAAATGTGTTCCCCGGTCACTCACTATAGCCCTAGGGATCCCATACCTACAGAAAATGTGTGATTTTAGAAATCTATGTACAGTTGGGGCATCATCTTTTCTACAAGGTATAGCTTCAATCCACTTGGATACATAATCTACGGCTAATAAAATATATACAAAACCAAGGGAAGAAGGAAAGGGTCCTATAAAGTCAATTCCCCAAACCTCAAAAAGCTCACAAAATAGAAGGGGCTGTTGAGGCATCTCATGTCTTTTTCCCAACCCCCCAAATCGTTGACACTTGTCACAAGATCTACAAAATGTAAAAGAGTCTTTGAAGAGGGAGGGCCAATAAAATCCAGAATCTAAGACCTTCCTAGATGTCCTCCTTGCACTAAAGTGACCACCACAAACCATGGAATGGCAAGCTGAAATAATAGGTTCAAAATCCTCCTCCGACACACACTTACGTATTACTTAGTCACTGCACATCCTCCACAAATGAGGGGTATCCCAAATGTAATACTTTGACTCGCTACGAAGCTTTTGTGCCTGAAATCTAGACATAAAGGGAGGAGTGAGTCCAGACATGAGATAATTGACAATATTAGCATACCAAGGCTCTAATGTAACCACAGAACATAAAGCTGAATCGGTAAAAGAATCACAAGTCAAGTCAGAAGAATCTACTCCCCTTGTGTCTTCCGGTAGCCTACTCAGGTGATTGGCTACTTGATTCACTGCCCCGGGTCTATCCTTAATCTCAATGTCAAACTCCTAAAGCAATAAAACCCATCTAATCAATCTTGGTTTAGATTGTGGCTTTTTGAGCAAATAACGGACAGCTGCATGATCTGTATACACAACCACTCAAGAATTGATTAGATATTGTCTAAAATTGTCTAAAGCAAATACAATGGCAAACATTTCTTTCTCAGTGGTGGTATAGTTGACTTGAGCTGGGTCAAGTGTTTTAGAGGCATAGGCTATAACTCTAGATTGCTTCTCCTCCTTCTGGCCAAGCATAGCACCCACTGCACAATTAGAAGCATCACATGAGAGTTCAAAATGTAAATTCCAGTTGGGTGTAGTCAAAATAGGAGGTGAAACAAGCATAGACTTGAGAGTATCAAAGGCATGTCTACATTTTTCATCAAAATTAAATTCAACATCCTTTTTAAGTAGAGTAGAAAGGGGCAAGGCAACTTTACTAAAATCTTTAATAAAGCGCCTATAAAACCCTCCATGCCCAAGAAAAGATCTCAAGTCTTTCAGACAAGTGGGGTAAGGCAAAGATGATATAATTTTAATTTTAGCCTTATCAACCTCAATCCCCTTACTAGAGATGAGATGACCTAACACTATGCCATTGCCCACCATGAAATGACATTTCTCAAAGTTCAAAACAAGATTTTTGGCTCTGCATCTCTCTAGAGCTTGCCTTGGGCTATTTAGGCACTGATCAAAGCTCTCCCCATAAACTGTAAAATCATCCATGAAGACCTCCATATTGTGTTCTAAAAGGTCACTAAAAATTGCCATCATGCACCTTTGAAAGGTGCCTGGAGTGTTACATAACCCAAATGGCATCCTTCGATAAGCAAAGGTACCAAAGGGGCATGTGAAAGTGGTTTTGTCCTAATCCTCGGGGGCTATGGGTACCTGAAAATAGCCGAAAAAGCCATTTAAAAAGCAGTAATGTGATTTACCAGCTAGTCTCTCCAACATTTGGTCAATGAAGGGTATAGGAAAGTGATCCTTACGTGTTGCATCATTAAGTCTCCTATAGTCTATGCACACACGCCATGAGTTTTGAACCCTTGTAGGAATTAACTCATCCCTTTCATTCCTTACTACTGTTAACCCGCTCTTCTTTGGCACAACATGCACCGGACTGACCCACTCACTATCAAAAATTGGATATATTATCCCAGCACTCAACAATTTAGTAATTTCTTTCTTGACTACATCTAATATGAGAGGGTTCAATCGTCTTTGGGGTTGTCTCACTGGTTTTGATTCCTCATTCAGTAAAATTCTATGTGTGCACACAGCAGGACTAATTCCAGGTATATCTGCTAGTGTCCAACCTATTGCCCTTCTATGCTCCCTTAAAACAGATAAGAGTCTCTCTTCCTCACTCTCAGACAATGAGTTAGCAATTATAACAGGTAGTTGTTCATTAGACTCAAGGAAAGCATATTTCAAAGTAGGAGGTAAGGGTTTCAAATCAAGAGTAGGTGGTTGCACAATAGAAGGAATCAATTTATGAATTTTAAGAGAGAACAGATTACTCCCCTTTCCTTCAACCAGTGAGAGTTCCTCAACCTTGTAGTTAGCTTCCTCTCCAAACGTTGAACCAACTTCTAGTTGATCTTCAGCAACTGCCTTAGAGGGATTCTTCTCCATGACTTTTTCCTCCATATCTGAAACAACAACAAGAAACCTTTCCCCAAGGGAATCATCACTGATAATGGAGGAATCAAAGTATACTTTGGAGTTAAGGGAGGAAACAGAAAATGCATGTGGGATGGAAAGCATACAATTAAACACAGTACAATCAAGGCATGTAACATCACCACCACATGAGCAAGAAGAAGGTGTAGAGTAAAGAGATGAAAAAGAAGAAATGGATTTATCCTCATCAATAGATTCATCAGTGTAAATATCAGAATAGAAAGAGTCATTTTGCAATTCAACTTCAGAGCATGCATCCTCAAAAGCAATGTCTATCATGTTAACCCCCAAAAGTGAATAGTCCTTATAAGGATGTTTTATTGCTTCATACATGTTAAAAGAAACTTTATTATCACCCACCTCCATAGTTATGGTGCCCTCTTTCATGCTAATCATGGTATTAGCAGTCCTTAAGAAAGGTCGACTAAGGATGAGTGTAGTGTCATTTACAAGTTCAGAAGACATGTTAAACACATAAAAATCAGCAGGAAATACCAATCCCTTAACTTGGACTAAAATGTCTTCAATAATGCCCTCAGGATACCTAATAGTCCTATCAGCTAATTGGAGCACAACAGTAGTAGACTTAAGAGTCTTGACTCCTATAGAGGTGTATACGGACTTAGGCATGACATTAATGGCTGTACCTAGATCTAACAAGGCTCCCCCTACAGTAACCTTTCCTATGGTGCAAGGGATAGTGAAAGATCCAGGGTCTTGACACTTTACAGGAATTTGGGGTTTAAACAATGCAGACACATTAGAGGGTAATTGGACTCTTTCATTAGGTTTAAATCTCCTCTTTTGAGTGCATAATTCTTTTAAGACTTTAGCATACTTAGGAATCTTTTTAATCAGGTCAAGCAAGGGTATATTTACTTCTACTTTCCTAAATGTCTTAAGCAACTCATGATCTTGCCTCTCCTTACCCATTTTCACATTTTTCAAATAAGCATTAGGGAAAGGTAGTTCATTGATATTTACCTCCTTACCTTCCTTGCTTGAGGCTCCATGATTGCTTGGCTCAGATTCCACAGTTTTAACCTTGATAGGTAGAGAAATAATTAAGGAAATATTTTTGCACGAATTTTCCATTTATTTCCTCCCTATTTTAATGCCAAGCTTATGAATGGGCATGAAAGGAATTGTTCAAGTTGTTAGAAGAATCTAGAGCAACCAAGAAGAGTATAAAAGAACCTAGAGGGAACTAGAAATCTCCAGAAGCATCCACGAGCTTCTTGAAGCCATGACTCACCAAGACACTTGTCATCTTCTTAGGCTATGTTGCTTAAGATGTGTACACATGGAAGGGTGGTTGAATAGAGGGCTAAGATGAGCTCTTATTGAAGAAGGGCATGTGTGGCATTATGGAAAGTATGTAGCCTATAAATACCCTCACCCATAGTTCATTTTCAAGACCATTTTAAGAGGGGAAACTCTTGCAAAATCAAAACTAGAGAGAGAAAGAGAAGAATTCTAGAGAGGGGAAGTGACTTGGAGCCAAGGTTAGGTTTCCAAGCTTCTTTATGTTGGTTTATGGTAGTTATATATTGATTTTATGATAGTTTGATGATGTTGGGAAGTCATTTTCCTAAGGGAAAGTGTTGCCCAAATTTTATCAAAATGATAGGGAATAATTTTACAAAGCTAGAACATTAATCCAAAATTAACAGAAAAGGGTTAGGTTCAAGAAGGTTAGTCCTTGGAACATCCAAGAGGATGTTTGATGATGTTGACCGAAAGCCCTTATGGTTGGGAAGTCAAGGGAATTAAAAGAAAAGCAAGAGGAAAGCTTGAGGTGCAAGGTAGTGAACTTACCCTTTATGTGCTTGATGTGGTATGCTCATATGCTGGTTTGTATTTGTTGTTTGAGTGATGTTGTGACATGATGATTGTTGCTAAAAATGCTGTTTTTAATATCTTCCTATGGCCATGTATTTTTATACCAAGCATAAAGCATGATGGCATGTCACTAGTTAACTTAAGTTTATGAAAAACTACATACCATACACTAGCATCCATCTTGTGCATGTATGTGGTAATGTTTACTACTGAGATTCTCCCAAATCTCACCCCTCCTTAACCAATCATGTAAGTGGAGAATTACTCTTGTTAATGGATGAGACTGTTGATGAATGTATAATTCTCCTATTTTGTAAACTATGTTATAGATGCCAATGTTGCCATGTATTTAATTATAATGTTTATGACATGAATAGAAATGTATAAGAATGAATGGGAAAGAGTAAGCCCAAGTTATGTATGCCAAAGAAATAAAATGAATAAGTAAAGAGTAGTTAAGGGGTAAAACATAGGTCCTGGGATAGTGAGCTTGTAGCTTCAGTTTGATCTATCAAATGAATGAGTTTAGCCATGAGATTTGGCATAGTTATAGAACACATCCCAAGCTTTAAAATGAGAAGTAGATCACCTTAATTGGACGTGTACACAAGAAGATATGAATTTTCAAAATTGAGGTACAGAATCTGGAAGTTCCAGATTTTACCAAATGAACAGTAATATATATTGATTAAACTGTATGAATTGGGAAAGGATAAGTCTAATTCGATATTTTCCCTTAAATAAATTTCCAAGAGATTTCTATAGAATTTTAGAACACTTCAATACAATTTTTATAGAATTAGTTATGATTTTTTGAAGTTGGACCTGTAATCTGAAATTTAAACAGTGAATAGTAACCCGAGTAATTATGTTGAAATTTTAATCCACAGGCTTGTGTCGTGATCTGCTTGAACCATAACACTTCCAAATGCGTACTCTGAGGGGTTAAAGGTAGGATGTTTCACAATTTTCTTAATATCAGTTACTTGCCAACCCAATGCCTCCCTATTTCTTCTAAGGACACCCATAAAACTAGTCTCTTCATTCTCAATTAAAGAACTAGAAATAATGACAGGCAAACTATTCTTAGACTCAAGATAAGCATACTTGAGGTTAGGAGGGAATTCTTTCAGTTCTAAAGTTGGGGGTTGAACAATAGAGAGAATTAGAGTAGGAAAGTCAATAGAGTTAGAGAAACTCCCCTTTGTTGACTATTGAGAAGTGCGCTTGCTAGCTTCACTTGGATCCACTATGCTTACCTCAGTCCCCTCGGATGTTGCACCAAGCTCAAGGTGGTCTGCAGCAGCAACAACCTTGGGTTGATCCACCTCCATACCTATATCATTGTTAGAGATTAAATCATTCAAAAGTTATAAAGTATGGGGGTGTAATTTTAGAGTATGAATGATTTAGAGTTGAGTCAGAGGATGTTGGCCCTTTAACCAAGGTCCCAAAGACATGAGATAGTGAAGCAATTGAAGTTTGAAGTTCAGATGGTGAAACAGGAAGCTCAGGTCACGACCTCACATCTCCAAGTTGTGATCTCACTTCACAGAGGCCACCTTCCTGATAGGCTTAGTCTGAAGTCACGACTTGATATTCCGCAAGCTGTGATCTCAGGTCACAGAGGCTTAGTTCCTCAGATTTTACTCCACTTTCAGCATCTATCATCTCTTGAACACCTGCAGTATTAGTTAAAGGACCCCTGCTAAGGCCAACATCATTTGTGAACCTAGAAATGGAATCGAAACTTAAAGGAAAGGAAAAATCTTGAGAAATGAAAAGCATCCTATCAATTTCTAAGGAATTAATGCATGGCACCTCATCTCCACAAGAACTAGAAAATGAGTAAACACACTCAAAGAGGAGTCAAGCTTATAAGATTCAAGTGATGGTGCAGCACAAGAATCAATCAATTTAGATGAACTGTCATAACTATTATGCATATTTAGCTCATGCTTATCCCTAACTTGCTCAATAGCTAAATCAATGGCATTTAAACCCAGGAATGTAGAATTATCAAAGGGGTAACACATAGCTTCATTCATATTAAAAGTTACAACATGTTACCGACTTCTATTGTTATATAGTTATGTTTTATGCCTATGCTGGTTTTGGAAGTTTGCAGGAAAGGTTTTCCCAAAATCAAAGTGCTTTCATTTGCAAGTTCATTTGACATGTCTAAAACATAGAAATAAGCAGGGAATACTAAGTTCTTAACTTGAACTAGAATGTCTTCTATTATGCCTTTAGGATACCGAATAGACTGATCTACTAGTTGGAGTACTGCACTTATGTTTTTAATCCCATTTATCCCTAAGGCCAAATAAACTGACCAAGGCATGACATTTATAGCAGCTCCTAAATCTAACAACGCTCCCTTAAACCTTTCCTATGATACACGAGATGGCGTAAGATCCAGGGTCTTGGCACTTAACCAATAGTTCAGCTTTGAATAAGGATGGCACATTAGCACTCACCTGAATTCTCTCACGGGGCCTAAATCTTTGCTTGTCATTACACAATTCTTTCAACAATTTGAAATATTTAGGGTTTCCTCTTAAGAAGTAAATGATAGGCACATTGATTTCTAGTTTATTAAATAAAGTGTAAGCATCAGTGGCAAATTCAGCATCAAACTTCTTCTTGCTAGAAAAATAAGCTTTAGGAAAAGGAAGGTCTTTAGTATATACCTCCTTACCTGTTGGCTTAGAGGCTCCTTATGTGCTAGTCTCTGTCTTGTCCTCTTTTTGTTTGCTTTTGTAAGCTGAGATTGTCCTCTTTTTTTTGCTTTTGTAAGCTGAGCTCTCCACAGTGCTTTTATCTTCTGGCACAGCTTCATAAGGTACTTGGTCTTATGCTTGAGTTCTTCTCTTCTGGGTTAGTTTGTGCTCTTGTCCTCATCATGAGCTCTTCTTCTTTTGAGCTCTTAGATTTTCCAAACCTCATTTGGGAAAGTGGAAGGCTTTCTACATCTTAATTAACTTCAGACCTATCTATCCATTTACACTCAAAATAAACCTTTTTACCACTTCTTAAATTTATGGCGTTGAGGGCTTTAGGGTTAATCATTGTGTTGGAAAGAATGCCGCCCCTACTTTTGGCTTGTATGTCATTGATCGTATTAGATAGTTGGGTCAAATGACCGGTGATGTCGGTGTTCTTTAAGGTAAGCTCCTCCAACTTCTTGTACACATCTAAGTTGTCCTTTTGCATCCCTTGCAAGATGGTAGTTATAGAGATGAATTTATCATCACTCTCCTTTATTCGCCCCTCTATGTTTGTCATCTGTGCAGCCATGCTCTTCAAGAGTTGAGAAGTGTCATCCCCTCTTGGCAGTGGCTGAGATACCATAGCATTTTGTGGAGTTGTCACTACTACTCTTGAAGGATCTTGAAAATTGTTTAGGGATCCTCAACATTGTGAAATTGATTGCCTTGGAATTGATTTGGTCTATTTGCTCCTCCACGCCATTTAAAGTTTGGATGGTCTCTCAACCGGGGTTGCATGTATTTGAGTACGGGTCGTTCTTCTGATATTGCCCCTTTCTTCCTTGGTACATGGCATTTACTTCTTCAACTGGCCCAAGACAATTTTAAGTTGTGTGCATTGGAGAGTCACAAAGCCCATAACTTGTAGCCACTAAAGCAAGAAACTGTGGCTTGTTGGAGCAGAGACTCTTAATAGCGTTTGCAAGCTTGGACATGTCTAGTGCTAACTTAACCAACAATGGATCCCTTTCAGTTTTACGGTCCCTTGGATCCCTTAAACCTACATGTTGTCGGTTAAGAGCAAAAGTTCTTGTTAATTCCCATGCAGCTTGTAGTTCCATATTCTCCATAGATCCATTCGCAGTGGCATCCAACACTTGTGCATCATTTGTCAATAATCCATTGTGGAAATACTGTATCAAGTGCTCCTCCATAATTTGATGATTGGGGTACTAGGTAAGCATTTCTTGAAACTGGCTCTAGAATTCAAAGAATGACTCGAATAGCTCTTACTTAGTTCCAGAAATTTCCTTACAGGTTGTCACATCCAGCAGAAGGGTGATTAGGAATAAGGAATATTCCTAAATAATTAATGGTCAAAAATAACAAGAAGAAATAGAGGAATTTTGGTGAAAAATAATTATTATGGTTTTTCAAGCTAATTATAAAAAGTTTGACTAATTAAGGAAAATTGGTCAAGAATAATTATGAAAAAATATTTTCAAGTTTTGAAAAATTAAGAAAAAATAACGATAATATCCTTTGAGAATTATATGGGATTATAAAATTGGTTTCATGACCAAATTACCCTTAGAAAAATTATAAAGGAATTTAAGGGTAATTTAGCCTAATTTAAGGGCTTTTATTTGGAAAATTCCAAATAAATATTTTAAGGAGGATAAAATCCCAAGAAAATTCCTATGATGTCCCAAGAAATTATAAGAAATTATGGGATTAAAAAGAGATCCTCACGTATCTGAGATTTTTCCTAATTATTTGGAAAAATAGAAAAATCCATAATGAGAAGGAAAATACTTTTCCTTTTTATTTAATTAATGAAACATTGGGTTTGAGCTAAAGAGGGCATTTTGGGAAGAGAAAAATGAGGAGAATAATTTATAGATATGACAAAAAATAATTACAGAGACTAAAGCACTGTAATTATAGAAAAGAAATTAAACTTGGAGCAAAAGTCCACCGATAAAGCAAGAAGTAGAGTCTTGCACTTTACTTGGCCTACAAGTTGCCACTTGTCAAGCCACAATGGAGAGGATTTGAAGTTGCCAAATGTCAAGCCTTGATTGGAGAGGATCTTGACTTTTGAAATTAATTTCAATTGGCATTAAGTTAATTAAGTGAGAGGTTACAAGATTAAGTGGGTAAGTGACACATGGCATCTCATTAATGTTAATTGGTTAGATATTTTTGGCCTTAATCCACACACACCTCCCCTCATTTTCAAATCACTATTCGGCCAAGGAAGAAAGAAGAGAGAAAAAAGAGAGTTTGAAGTGGAAACAAGAAGAAATCAACCACTTTGGATCAAGTAAGCTTAGAGTTAAGGTTAATAGATGATCCTATGTCATTCCTTGCTTGATTCTCTTTAGTTTGATGGTTGAAATTGCTGGTTTTTCTCTTTGTTTGGTGCTGGCCGAATTGGTTAATGTTAGGGGAAAGAAGTTTTGTTGCAAAACACAGCAAGAACACTATGATTTAAGATGGTTTCAAGTGATTGGATGTTGATTTATAGAGATTTCTTTGATGCTTCTCAAATGATACTGTTTGGCCAAGACCAAAACTAAACCTTAAGATTTGTTTTTCAAAGTTTTAAGGCTTCCATTGTGTTCAAAATGGAAAATGGTGTAGAATAAACCTAAAGAGCAAGTGTTGGAAGCATTAAAACGAAAGTTGCAGTTTTTGGATTTTGAACCCTAATGGTTCGGTCAGTTCAAAACTAAAAGAAGGAATTTGTCTTTTGGTTAAATCCAAGTAGATATTTAGAATCTAGATGAAAAATCATGTAGGAATGAACCAAGAGGGAATTTTTAGGGTTAAGGAAATACACTCTAAAAATTCAAGAACAAAGATGGAAGCTTTAGGGGGTTTAGGAGTTACTTGAATTATGTTGTTAATTTCATATGTAATGGTTGGTAACCTTGCTGCCCTTTTTGTGATATATCATGATTAGGATTTGTTAATTGTGGAGAAGAAGAAGAAGAAGGTCAAAGAATCAAGAGCATTGGATTAAGGTAGTAAGATTTAATTAACCTTAATGTTGAGTGTTGTATTGATTGCTATGCAATTTCATGTGCTATTATGTGGTTGAGCTAAATGATGATGATGATGATGATTGTGTAGATATACTCCTTAATTTATGTGCCTTGGCTATTGTATGTTAGAGTGCTACATGTATAAGGTAAAGTAGTTCCATATTAATAGAAAAAGGTTGGAATGCTTGTAATTGATGCATGTCAATGTTTTTGTTGATCGATCTTGCTACTGGGATTTCATTGAAATCTCATCCCCCATATGTAACTTAACATTTTAGGGACTGAATCATCAAAAGGGAGGCTACAAATCCAAGGATAAATATGGTGATAAACCATGAGGAAACATTTATATTTGGCTATGTATAAGTATGTATGGTTGGTGCTATAATCCCTAAACCAGATGCCAAATTAGAGCTACGTTTTATTAAATTCCCAAATGAATTTCTGCATGAAATTTGATATGCTTAAATTTGACGTCATGAGATTCAAATAGATAGGCAGCACGTGAAAAATAGCCAACTACACGATTTGTAATGATTTTTCAAAGTTAAGGTTTAGAATCTGAAAAAAGGATTTTTGCCATATGGATAGAGGTGACTTTCACCAAAACCTGACACTTTTTCAAATGGAATTGGTTCATAAGATTAGTTTTTCTTGAAAGAGAATTTAAAGATATTTTTATAGAATTTTAAATCACTCCATTTGAATTTTTCTAGATTAAGTTATGAATTTTTCAAGTTAGGTCAAAAAACTGGATTTTTACCTGATGAACAGTAAAAATCCAAAAATCAGTGTTTTTCATAGATTTTTGAGCCTAAGACCATCCAATGTGGTCTGAAATAGTTTTAATTAAATCCTAAGATGATATGATAGTAAGGTGTGATATTGTTGGTATCAGAGTGGAGGTTCTGACATAGGATAGAACGCTCTGCTTAATTAATATGTCAGTTAAAAGGAAAATTGACATATTGTCGCAGGAGAATACTACTGTTTATTGATTAGATGGTTCAGTTATTATAATGTAGGATGAAGTAGAATGGCTTATTGTGGCCACAATAGTGACTCAGAGGGTTCAATTAACTAGAGGAGACCAAGAGAACCTTTCCCTCAATGGTTTGGTAAGGATGAGGACTATAGCCTTGTAGCAGATTTCTACTATGATACCTTATGGGAGAGTAACTCTCCGCCTGACATAGCCATAGTTGCTTCTAATGATCCTCAGACCATAGAGGATCTAGCAAAGTCAAACTACTTCCAACTATGAAAGAATTTCACACCATAGAGGACCTAACCAGGGATTTTAGGAAGAGGGGCTAGTACATTAAGCCTGACGAGAATCAGAATGCCCATGTGTACTTGAGATATCTGGTGGATATCCAGAGGCTCTGTGAAAGAGAGCCTTTCTTATTGTTCACTTAGGGGTTCTCACTCAAAAATTGATCTAAGCTATGCAGTAATGCAAACTCGGGTCGTTTCTCTTTTGGGAGCCTTAGTTAGTTATCTAGGTTAGACTAAATGTTATGCAGAGTAATAAAAAAGGGGGGTTTTTGGGTTTTTAACATTTAATGAAATGCCAAAACTAAATGCAATTAAATCAAATCTAAGTTACTATGTTTTTGGATTTTTCTAAGATAGTACTAATGTAGTGGAAATTAATGATAGGTAATCTCTTGAATATGGCTTTGAAGCAATCATAGTTCAAAATAATTTTGGGAGTAAAAATCACCAAGTTTTCTAAATGAAAAACCTTAAAGAACTCTTCAAGTCTAGGATCTTAATCAATGGCACCCATCTCATAAGATCCTATTAAGCTCACTTAGTGTGTGTATTAAGATTAATTAATGCACTTGGTTTAATGCAAGCCTAGATTAACTCAACAATCAAACAATACCATGCAAGAAAGAGAGTATCAAAAGAGTTGCATAGAAACATATATGTAACCACATATATTGAAGCTCAAATTCAACATTAACTAATCCAATACACAAGATAATCATCCAGAATTGATTACAACCATAATCAAAATAGTTCAGCCCAAATTTACAAATCCTAAGACCTAGAAATTTATAAATAAAGAACTAGAACTTATGGATGAAGCTAACTCCCCTTTGAAGCTCTTGGAGCTCATGCTTCTTCCACCATATTCAAGAGTTGAGAAGCTTAGCTCATCATAGCTCTGGAATCAGCTCCAACTAGAGATTGTTTTTCAGCCATGATAGTAGCAGATGGAAGAAATGGAAATGGATGAAGAAAAGGGTGTAAGGAAATGAAGGTGAAGAGGATAGATATGGAGGATTAGGGTTTCTGAGGGTGAGATGAGAGAAGAAGATGATAGAAATATAGGTGGAGGCTGAATAATGAGAGTCTGACCTCATCATACCCAAAATAGGGTTTCTAGCCCGAAAATTGCGTGCATGGGTCGGTTTTTAGGGATAGGTAGGTCAAAATTTCCCGAAATGGTCGGGTCTGAGATTTGCTGATACGAGAGGTTCGCTGCGACGAAACATGGCAGAGAGCCTTGCTTCAACAGATGATTTTCGCCGCGGCGAATTTAGGCAGAGGATCCTTTCCTGCTTCTTGTGCCTTGAGTTCTCCAATTCTGGCCCCATTCTTTAGTGTCCTACAATAAAAAAGCAACAAACTAAAGTATCAATTGTCCTAGAAATCAATTGAATCCAATTAATAACCAATTATGACAATTTAATCCTCAAAATGACACTAACTTAAGGTAAGGACTCTAAATCTAAATTAAGCACAATTATCATTAAAAAGGGCCAGAAAATATCACAAAATCATGGATAATGAAATGAAAAGATAATAATATCTTGAGCTTAATCAATATGCTCCCATTTATAAGCTGATAGTAGAATGAGTTCTATCGCTTGGATTAGACATTGGGATCCGATGTTGAGTTAATGGATCCAGAGCCTTGAGGACTTCACTATTTCCTATTTTAGGTATTCAGTTGGATTTTTGTAGCACTAACGTAGGACTTGTATTGTTATAGCTAACCGTAGTAGGTTAGTCTGACATGCTTAATTGCTATGTATGTTCCTAAGATGGCTATGTATGTTAAACTACATTGCCATGACTGATGATTGATGCTTGAATGTTGTATTATGAATGCATATGTTGTTAAATGAAATCCAAGCATGTTGTTTATTTCTTGTTCCTCTATTATGCTATTTGTTAAGTTAGCATGATGATTAGAACCTGAAGAAACCCTTCACCAGAGAGACCCTCAAGACACGACGTAAGGATCCATTCTGATCCAATACGATTAATTTTGGAACGCTTAGAACCGTAATAAAAGGCTATTGAAGGGTTGAGGGCGGCACAAGCTAGCCAGGAATAAGAAAGAGATGCTATAATAGTAGCACCAATAGCAGTGATAGTGGCTAACCTTGATAGGAGGCAGCCAGAGGAAGAAAGCTTAACAGTGTAAGCAACAGAACATTTGCCAGATCAGCAATGCCAGCAGTAGACCCTTACAGCATCTAACAGTGGATGACTCGCTTTTGCAAGCACAATCTGCCATCCTTCAATGGAGTGATTGATGTAACACCTTACATTTGCGACCTTATATTGTGTCAAGTTAAGATATTCGGAAGCATAATTTAAGGTTACCGGGTTGAAAACCCTGAATTTGAAAATTTCTTTTCCTGCATTACTATTCACTGTAACCTTAAACTTGGCATAACTTTGGAAAATCATAACTAATTCTAGAAAAATCGAAACAAGGTCATTCCAAGTCTCACTCGAAGCTCTTAACATCATCTATCAAAGAAAAATGACCTCAGGTTCCACTTTAATCAGAAATGCATCCGATTTTAATTTCAAAAAGTACTGTTCATTTGGTCATTTTTCTATTTCCCAGGATTTTTGCCTAACTTTGAACGGGCATAATTTCTTATACAGAGCTCCGATTGTGACACTTTACCACTCATTTTAAAGGGAAAAATAAGATCTATTTGCATGCCAAATTTTAGGGAAAAAGCCAACCATTTGACTAGGGTCTTCATTGGTCAAAGTTTGGTCAAATCTAGACCATTTTTATCCCCTTTCTCACTAATTCTAGCACCATTTCGTTTTTCACTATAAGCATACCATAATCACATATAAAGGTGCTCTACCATTAATATACATTTCAAAAGGTTATCATATCATGTATTCAAGATCAGAATATGCTTACATGGCTTAAAAGAGAAAGGTTCAAAACCATATAATACAGTACATAACTCATAACTTCCTCAAGCCATGATTATTTCTTTTCCCTTCTCCTTGGAAGTAGTGGCACCTAGAATATCATGTTATAG
Source organism: Neltuma alba (assembly GCF_004799145.2). NCBI lineage: Eukaryota > Viridiplantae > Streptophyta > Magnoliopsida > Fabales > Fabaceae > Neltuma > Neltuma alba. The sequence continues at coordinate 93,030 of NW_021635074.1, read as the reverse complement.
GAGGAATGAGATTTCATAGAAATCCCAGTAGCATTGAACATACAACCATCAAGTCAACATACATAAGATGTCATGCTACATGCAGTAAAATAACATTGCTAGTCTTTATGCCATGCCATAACCATTTTGTATCCATGTCGTCATATCATGGAGCATATAATCATTCTGGTCAAAACTCAATCATGCAAGAGCCAAGGCATACATTGCAAGGAGTTCACATCATCTGTACATAAACATTCTCATGGCACATAAACACACATAGCAGAAACACCAAATGCAGGTCAACAAAATAATTACAAGTTCACGCTACCTCAGTTCCATGCTTAATGTTTCCTCCTTGTTTCCTTGCTTGAGATCCTCCTAGGTTTCCAGAAAATTGCCTATCAACCATACAGTAAGGGTATGGTAAATTCCATATCCAGTATACAATTCTTTCTCTATATAATGCTACCCTTGTGCCTTTCAATTTATAATTTCTGTATACCTTTCCTAAACCTTTGACCTTGGTTTGACCAAGCCTTAATCCTCAGTTAAGGTCTTGGAATTCTTCCTTAATCCATGATTAATCATGCTTTCTTGGTTAATCACTAACCCTTAGTCCTTAATCCAATATTTAATTAAGATCCTCAAGTCACATAGTCATTAGTACAACATAATCTTCTAAGATTAAGTCACTAATCCCTTATGGATTAACCATTAATCATTCTCTAATCAACATGATCAACCTTTAATCATTCCTTAATCAATATGATTAATCATAATTAATCATCCTTCAATTAACATAACTAATCACTAATTACTAATTAATCAAGGTAGCTAACCTTAATTACTTACTAATCTTTAATCAAATAACATGATTAATCTTAGCTATCACTAAACCATAATTAATCAAGGTAACTAATCCTAATCTTCCTCAAATAAATAATTAACTAAAAATAATTAACACTTAGGGAGGTAAACGTACCTTAATTAGCTCTTAATCGGCGATTAGAGGTGTCTAACTTTTCTTTCTCCCTTTCTCTCTCTTCTTTCTTCCTTTCTCTCTCCTAGAACTCAAGAACACAACATTCCCTCACTAGCAAACCTCTTTGGCCGAATTGTTCATGAAAAGGGGGGTATTTATAGGCTTTGATTTTTCAAAATTCCAAAAATGCCCTTCGGGAAAAAGATGCGATCTCGGCCGTCCATTTTTTTCCACTTTACACATGGACAAATCCTAGAACACACACCACAAGAAGTTGACACATGGATGGACACCTAATCACCATGTGATTTTTATGTGGAAATAAAATATTATTTTAATGTTTTGTCTCTTATTTCCCTTTATGCCCTTGAACAATTTGAAAAATTCCAACTTTGTCCTCCCCCTTTATTTTTGGCCGAAATATTACTCTAAATATTGGGAGAAAAATGACTCATCCAATATTCAGTGCAATCCACTGATTATTTGTGTATTTTCGGTCCGATTTTCCAACAATCCTGTCCAATTTACTGTCACGAAATTTTGATTTCAACACCTCCTTAAATTCCCCTCATTCCAAGGGTATTCCATGATTTTTCTTAAGTTTTACCTCCCTCTATAATTTTCTAAATTTTATTCCGTCAAAAATCACTATTCTACCGATAATAATTCGGTAATAAATATTCTTTAAGCTAACCTTTGCATATCCAAAGACGGGAAGTAATTTTATAAATTAGGATAATATGTCACATAATTTATCCCTATTTTTCCTTGAATTTTTTAGGCCTCTATATATTTTAAATAATGGAAATTGGCTAATTTTCTTTAATTAACCAAAAATTCCAGTAATTACAAATAATTCCCTGATAAATTATTTTTAATCATATATTCACCTTCTAAGCCTCAAACATTATTCTGTACCCTCCTTTCTATTTTTCATGATTTTCTGGGAATTTTCAGGAATTTTGGACATTATTTCCAATACTGCCCTTTCTTGACTGATCTTTTCAAAAATGACCGTTATGTCCCTATCCTGATTTTTCCTCATAGCCTGGATCCTCTACCAGTCTACTATACTATTTGGCCTTAGTCAGTCTCAAATCATTCATCAATTAGGATAAAATTATCAGGGTGTGACAATTGACATCCAAGCAGCAGAGGACTACATTAACCACTTGGAAAAGATTTTTAAAGTATTAGACCGCCCGACAGAGTGGAAAGCCCAGATGGCAATTTATAAGTTAGAAAAAGATGCCGACCACTGGTGGAAGAATACTAAACTTATTCTGGATTCTCAGAACACGGGGGTGACATGGGAAGTGTTCTTGGAGCAATTCCATGAGAAATATTTTCTAAGGTCAGTCAGGGATGCAAGGGAAGCAAAATTCCTAACCTAGAAGCAGAAGAATAATGAGCCATTTGATGAGTATTTAGCTAAGTTTATCTATCTCTCTCACTAATCCAGTTATCTGCATTACCGAGATGATGAGAGGTGGACAAAGGAGAAGATGGTTTGAGAACTGAGGCAGTCCTTATGGGAGATGATTGCTCCCAGGTAGTTCGAGCACTTCAACAAGGCAATTGAGGCCTACCGAATTACAGAGAACAGTTTGAACCATCATTTGATGATTAAGTCTACTCCCAAGTTAGAGAAGGGAGATCAGGGTGGGACCTCTTCTGATGTGAACGAGAAGAGGAAGAGGCTATGGGACAACCAAAAAAGTAAGAAGAGAGGCAAGCCCTCAAATGGCAAAGAATGCCCAACCTACGGTAAGAATCATGGTAACAGACCATATATGGCCAGATAGAATGTCTGCTATACTTACGGTAAAGCTGGACAAATCTCAAGAGAATGTCTACAAAGTATAGAAAAGGCAAGGCCGCGCACTTAAGGACAAGTATTTGCCATCACAGGGAAAGAAACCCAGAAGTCTCCAGAAATGATCCAAGGCACAATCATTATTAATAACCACCCCGTGATTGCAATGTTTGATTCAGGTGCTAGTCATTTTCTTGTCTCGTATATTGTTTTAGAAGACTCGGCTTGGTTATGAACACATTGCCTTATGATATACATGTCACACCATACTATCGGATCCACTTAGGGTTTAATTAAAACCATTTTAGACCACCTTAGATGGTCTTGGGCTCAAAAATCCATGAAAAATGCTGATTTTCGGATTTTTACTGTTCATTAGGCAAAAATCCAGTTTTTTAGCTCAACTTTGAAAATTCATAACTTAATCTAGAAAAATCAAAATTGAGTGGTTCAAAATTCTATAAAAATATCTTTGAATTATATTTCAAGGAAAAATAATCTTATAAACCAATTCTATTTGAAAAAGTGTCAGATTTTTGTGAAAGTCCTTTTTCCAGATTCTGAACCTTAACTTTGAAAAATCATTAAAAATCATGTAGTTGGACATTTTTAATGTGCTACCAATCAATTTGAATCTCATGATGTCTACTTTAAGCGTATCAAATTTCATGTAGAAATTTGTTTGGTAACTTAATAAAACGTGGCTTTAATTTGGCGTCCTGCTTAGGGATTACAGCACCAACCATACATGCTTATACATAACCAAATATAAATGTTTCCTCATGGTTACTCACCATATTTATCCTTAGATTTGTAGCATCCCTTTTGATGATTCAGTCCCTAAAATATTAGGTTACATATGGGGATGAGATTTCAATGAAATCCCAGTAGCAAGATCAATCAACCAAAACATCAACATGCATCAATTACAAGCATTCCAACCTTTTGTTATTAATAGGGAACTACTTTACCTCATACATGTAGCACTCTAACATACAATAGCCAAGGCACATAAAGCAAGGAGTATAGCTACACAATCATCATCATCATCATTTAGCTCAATCACATAATAGCACATGAAATTGCATAGCAATCAATGCAACACTCAACATTAAGGTTAATTAAATCTTACTACCTTGATCCAATGCTCTTGATTCTTTGACCTTCTTCCACTTCTCCACAATTAACAAACCCTAATCATGATATATCACAAAAAAGGCAGTAAGATTACCAATGATTCCATATAAAATTAATAACATAATTCAAGTAACTACTAAACCCCTTAAAGCTTCCATCTTTGTTCTTGAATTTTTAGAGTTAGTTTCCATAAACCCTAAAAATTCCCTCTTAACTCATTCCTACATGATTTTTCATGTAGATTCCAATTATCTACTTGGATTTAACAAAATAAAATCCCTTCTTCTAGTTTCAACTTGGCCGAACCAAAAGGGTTCATTATCCAAAAATTACAACTTTGATTCTATGGCTTCCAACACTTGTTCTTTGGGTTCACCTTACACTATTTTTTATTTTGAACACAATGGAAGCCTCAAAGCTTTGAGAAACAAATCCTAAGGTTCAGTTTTGGTCTTGGCCGAACAGTACCATTTGAGAAGCATCAAAGAAATCTCTTCAAATCAACATCCAATCACTTGAAACCATATTAAATCATAGTGTTCTAACTATGTTTAGCAACAAAACCTCCCTCCCCTAACATTAACCAATCCGGCCAGCACCAAACAAAGCAGAAAACCAGAAATTTCAACCATCAAACTCAAGAGAATCAAGCAAGGAATGACATAGAATCATCTACTAACCTCAACTCCAAGCTTACTTGATCCAAAGGGGTTGATTTCTTCTTGTTTCCACTTCAAACTCTCTTTTTTCTCTCTTCTTTCTTCCTTGGCCAAATGGAGATCTAAATATGAGGGGAGGAGTGTGTTGATTAAGGCCAAAAATATCTCACCAACCAATATTAATGAGATGCCATGTGTCACTTACCCATTTAATCTTGTAACCTCTTACTTAATTAATTTAATGCCAATTGAAATTAATTTCAAAAGTCAAGATCCTCTCCAACCAAGGCTTGACATTTGGCAACTTCAAATCCTCTCCATTGGTGGCTTGCCAAGTGGCAACTTGTAGGCCAAGTAAAGTGCAAGGCTCTACTTCTTGTTTTATCGGTGCACTTTTGTTCCGGGTTTAATTTCTTTTCTATAATTACAGTACTCTGACCTCTGTAATTATTTCCTCTCAGATCCCTTATTTATTCTTCTTATTTTTATCTTCCCAAATTGCCCTCTTTTTCTCCCAATTTAATTTCCCAATAATTAAATAAAAAGGAAAACTATTTTCCTTCTCTTTAGTGATTTTTCCACTTTTCAAAGGAATTGGAAAAAATCTTGGATACTTGAGGGTCTTATTTTAATTTCATAATCTCTTATAATTCCTTGGGATATCATAAGAATTTTCTTGGGATTTTATTCTCCTTCCAAATCTTTATTTGGAATTTTCTAAATAAAGGACCTTAAACTAGCTTAAATTGCCCTTAAATTCCTTTGTAATTTCTCTAAGGGCAATTTGATCATAAAACCAATTTTATAATCCCATATAATTCTCAAGGAACATTATCCTTATTTTTTCTTAATTTTTTGAGGCTTGGAAATATTTTTCCATAATTTTTCTTGACCAATTTTTCTTAATTAGTCAAACTTTTCATAATTGACTTGAAAAATTATAATAATTATTTTCCACCATAAATCTTCTATTTCTCCTTATCCTTTTTAGCCTTTAAATATTTAGAAATATCCCTATTCCTAAATGCCATATTACTGGATATGACACTTCTCCCCCCTAAATAAATTTCGTCCTCAAAATTTAAAGCGTATCCTATTGGAAAAGTTCAACATACTTTTCCTTTGTCTCAGTTTCCATCTCCCTCATAGTTTCTTCCAGTATAAGACCTTTTAGACAACCTCGACTAGTGGAAATTGCCTGTTTCTCAGCTGTTTGACTTTTTTATCAATGACTCGCTCTAGTTTGATCTCAAAGACGAGTTGTTTTGGAGCTCAATGTCATCATAGCTTATGACATGTGTCGGGTTTAGATGGTACTTCTTTCATTGGGAGATATAGAAGACGTCATAAATTTAACTTACATTTGAGGGAAGGGTTACTTATAATCTACTGGTCCAGTCTTGGACAAAATTTGAAACGGTCCACCGTAGTTTGAACCTAACTTCTTAAGCTTTAGGAATCGACCGACTTCTATTGTTGGTTACACTTTAATCACCAACCTCAATCTTTAACAGTCTCTTTTAATGTCTAGGTAGCTCTTTTGTCTACTTTGAGTCGTTAGAAGTCTTTGCTGAATAACTTTAATATATTGGGAAGTCTGATCCACTATATTAAGACCATACTTACTTCTTTCATTGAGCTCTATCCAGCACAAGGGAGATCTATACTTCCTCCCATAGAGTGCTTCGTATGGCGCCATTCAAATACTTGCATGGAAACTATCATCTTAAGCGAATTTAGCTAACGGTAAGTACATATCCTAGTTACTGTCGAAATCAAGTACATATGGGTGTAGCATATCTTCTAACATCTGTATCATTCTCTTTGTCTGCCCATCATCTTAGGATAGTAGGTTGTATTGAATTTGAGAGTAGTGTCCATTTCTTTCATAAGGACCTCCTAAACTTCAAGTAAATCTCGGTCTCAGTCCAAAACAATACTGCTTAGGACACTCGGTAGCTTAACAGCTTCCTTAACTTCCATCTCCCGTTTTCAGTTGGACTTAGTACATTCTTGCCAAAATGGCTAACATTTCTGGCTTTTGCACTTTCTCACATTCTTCCCAAGGTCACACTATCTTGGGCTGCTCTTGCTTGAAACACTTAACTAAACAGGGCTGACGGGAAACTGAGGCACTAATTCTAATAGGCTCAATCCTGGTACTTTACTGTCTTAGACCCCTTTCCTGATCTATCTTTAGTCGGGTCTTTTTAGCCTATATTCTTGTCTCTCACCTCATCTTAAGGATTTATTCGTTAATATTCAGTCTGTTTCTGTACCACATGGGTTCTTCCTATATCTAGAACTAGCCTGAATGTCTCTTTTTCAGGTCTTATGGCTCCAGTTCTTCTAACTTTGGCTTTCCACTGTTAATTGGAAGGAAATTAAATGCAGCCTAATTAATGATAAGGTTTTCTAAAATGAAGTCATGGGTATTCTCTCGGTATTGGTTTACAACCGAAGGAGGTTTTCACATCCTCAACTCATCCCTGGTTCTTATCTTCTAAAAGTGGTACCATACTCTTAAGATCTCTGGGAGACTTTTGACCATAGGACTAAGTATAGTCACCTTGTCACACCTTACTATTATATTGACTTAGGTTCCTTTCAAACTCATTTTAGATCACATTGGATGGTCTTTCAAACTCATTTTAGATCACATTGGATGGTCTTGGGCTCACTTTTTTCCATAAAAACGCTAATTTTCGGATTTTTACTGTTCATTGGGTAAAAATCCAGTTTTTCTAGCCCAACTTCAAAAATTCATAACTTATTCTACAAAAATCCAATTGGGGTGATTCAAAATTCTACTTAATCTCTTTAACTTCTCTTTCAAGGAAAATAATCTCATTGTCCAATTCCTTATGAGAAAGCGTCAGGCTTTTGAGAAAAGCAACACTGTCCAATTGCCAAAACCTCTGGCTCCCAGATTCTGACCATTAACTTTGAAAAATCATTATAAATCTTATACAGGGCTATTTTTAACATATTAGCTATCAAATTGAAGCTCAAGACGTTATCTTTCATCATGCCAAATTTCATAATTAAATGCGCTTAGGAGCATAATAAAAAAGTCACGTGAACCAGTCAGTGTCAGTGTGCTTCTAGCACTGTTAGTTTAATATTTACATAACCAAAATGAGCTCACGAATTTTTATGGCTAAACCCCACAAATTAGCCTTCAATCTATAGCTTTCCTTAGAGGATTCAGGCCCTAAAATGTTACATTATTTTGGGGGGATGAGATTTTTGAAAATCCTAGTAGCAAATTAACCAACTATAGCACCAAGCAAGAATCATTATTATGCATGATCATATTAGCTACTATTGGTGAACTAACATGCTTATCATTTGGCAAACTCAAACATACAAAGGCCAAAGCAAGATACTACATAGAGCAGCCACATAACAATCAAGAAAGCTCAACCACAATAATAGCAATTAACCATACACTAATTAATAATGCTAGTTAGTGGTAGTAGCTAGGTTTAACTTACTACCTTGCTCCAAAAGTCTTAGCTTTTCTTCCTTCTCCTCTTTCCCTTGACAAATATCAAACCCTAACCATGTAATCCATCAAGAAGGCAGCCATAATCATTATCCAACCATGAAAAAACAAGAACATACATCAAAATGATTCTTGAACCATAAAGTTTCCTCCTTTGTTCACTACTTTTAGATTTGGTTCTTTTAACCCTAAAAATCACTCCTTGACTCAACCCTACATGGTTTCTCATGTAGATTTCAAATATATGCTTAGATCTAGGAAAATAAAATGGCCTCCTTCAGTTTCCCTTTTGACCGAACCATAAGGACTCATGAACCAAAAATCACAACTTTGCTTTTAAGCTTCCAACACTTGTTCCAAAAACTCATCCTAGGGTTCAGTTCCTCACTTGGTCGAAATGGAAGCTCAAGAAAACAACCATGAAAAATGCTTTAAAACAACTAAAACTCACTTGCAAACACTAGGATCTAGCTTGTGTTGTTGTGTCTTAGCAAGTGTGATGATCAAAACTTCTTTCCCCTTTTTATTAATCAGTTCGGTCAACATCAAGAGAGGGAAGAGACAGATTTTTAACCATAAAAAGGAAAGAAAACAAAGTAAGAACACCTCTAGAACCAAGATCTAACCTTGAAAGCTTGCTTGAATGACCAAAGGTGCTCCCTTTCTTCTTGTTTTCTCTCAAACTCTCTCCTTTCTCTCCCTTTTCCTCCTTGGCCAAATTGAGCATATGAAATTAGGGGAGAGAAGAGCTTGATTAATGCTTCAAAATATCCCAACCACCTTCTTTAATGATAGTCCAAGTGTCATTACCCTACTAAGTCTTGATTCCTCTTTCCTAATTAACATAATTCCAAATGAAATTAATTACTAAAGTCAAGATCCTCTCCATTTATGGAATGACACTTGCCTAATTCAAATCTTCTCCTTCAAGAGCTTGACACATGGCTCAATAGGATCCCTTGGATTTGCAAGACACCAATCTTGCTTTATCAGTATACTTTAGTCTCTGAGTTTAACTTCTTTTCTATAATTACAGTAGCTTAGCCTCTGTAATTATTTTCTGCAAGATCCTTAATTTATTCTCCTCATTATTATCTTCCCAAATTGCCCTCTTTGTCTCAAAATTAATTTCCTAATATTTAAATAAAAAGAAAAATTAATTTCCTTCTCTTTAGAGATTTTTCCACTTTTCATCATTATTTGGAAAAATCTTGGATACTTGAGGGTCTTCATTTAATTCCATAATCTCATATAATTTCTTGGAATCTCATATGATTTTTCTTGGAATTTTATTCCCCTTAATTTATTTATTTGGAATTTTCCAAATAAAATCCCTTAATTAGCCCAAATCACCCTTTGATTCTCTCATAATTTCTCTAGGGGTAATTTGGTCATAAAACCAACTTTATAGTTTCATATAACTCTCAAAAGATATTATCCTCATTTTTTCTTAATTTTTCAAGGCTCGAAAATATTTTTCCTTATTTACATTTGACCAATTTTCCTTAATTAGTCAATTTCCTATAATTGGCTTGGAAAATTACTGTAATTATTTTCCACCAAAATCCTTTGACTTTTCCTTATCATTTTTAATCCTCAATAATTTGAGAATATTTCTTATCTCTAATTATCATAATGCTGGATGTGACACACCTCCTCTCAGTTGGTCACCTAACTGATAATTCTCCAAAACTGCTCCAAGAACCAATACCATTCTTTTAGGCTTCATGTGAATTCCCTAGGCCACCTATTCATTTCTTTAGGTTCCCAAACCAATCTATCTTAGGAGTTCTCTTATTCCTCCAGCTGCTCTTTTCGTTTCTTACTATTTTAGAACGTTATAGAGAGAGGACTTATGCAACTTCTCTTTCCACTACTTTATCTTTCAGTAGGAGCATACTCTAACATGTATAATGCCTAGCATTTCAAATGCAAGGAGTGCAAGCTCTTACTGGTTGTAGCGTGCCAACCAGACATCTCATCCCTAAAAAGGGAGCCTCTCTTTCTGTTTGTAGTTGCTTTTAGAAGTCATAGGGAGAGGATTTTAAGGCTCATCTTCTTTCTACTTGCTCTAATACTCTACTAAGCTCAGATACATCTAAGCCTAGCTTTGTTCTTGGCTAGTCATACTTCCATTAGGTAAGGTCAACTCCACTTGCCTTGCCTCGGCTACTTCCCTTTCCTTCTCGAATAGGCTACCTTGCTCTATCTTGAGCAATGTAAATTCTAACTTAGAGGACCAATTCTCATTTTCTCTAGGAAGATTTCTGGCCAAGACCTTATCCCTTGACAAAGGTGCCTCTCAACATAAACCCTAAGCGACTGAGTATCTTTTAACATTAAGGGGAACATGCTAACCTCTAAGCTAGTTCCTTGCATAGCTATCTGTCTCGTCCTTTTCTTCTTGATCCTTAAGACATTTCACTAGGGCTCTCCATCTTAACTTTACTATCTCAAAGTTCCTATTCTTCTATTCTGGGACATAAGATAGCTACTCTATCATGGTGCCCTAGCCCTAACGAGGTTGTAAGAGTTTATCTAGCTTAGGTTGCCACTTACACCTTCTTAGTGGTGTAAAGACTCAACCCCTAACTGTCTTATTTAACTCCTTATCATTACTTTTCTTTTTGAGGGGGAATCTGGTAACTCTAAATAGTACCTAGTGCTCTCTTCCTGACTTCTACTTATCTTACTCACTGCGACCTCTAAAAGTCGTTATGTCTCGTTGAGATTCCAACTCAACATCTAAGAGTTATTGTGTTTGTTCGTCGTGACTAGAATCCTTGTTTGTAGTGATGGAAGTTACCACCTCCTTTGGTAATCACTCCATATCCGTCCATCACCACTAATTCCCTTGGTTTATCATGACGAAACACACTTTTCTCTTAACCTCTGCTAGTCTTACATAGCTTCATTCATCGTACCATTGCCTGTCTGGGCTTCAGTTACGAAGTTTAACTTAACTTCTGGATTTACTCCATTTCTCTTGGGGGTAGGATCAGGGTCTTGTCCTTAACATTATAGGAAGATAACCAATTCAATCCCATCACCACATCAACTTCATAGAAGGCATATATATGAAGTCTAAGGCAGCTTAACAGTGCTCATAACCAACTATACAGTTTAAGCACACATCAGATAAAATTATCCTATTATGTGTTGGTGTGGACACATGTATATCATAAGGCAACGTATTCATAATCAAGCCAAGTCTTTTAGCTCAGGCGTACAAAATAAAAGAATGACTAGCACCCTAATTAAACATTGCAATCACTGGGGAGTTGTTAAGAATGATCGTTCCTTGGATCATTTCTAGAGACTTCCAGGCTTCTTCCCCTGTGATGAAAAATACTCGTTCTAGGGTGCATGACACTGGCTTCTTTGTATTCTACAGGTATTCTCTTGAGAAGTATTTGGACTTGTCGCAAGTGCAGCAAACGTTTTGCTCAACCATATATGTTCTATCACCGTGACTCTTCCCGCAATTGGGCATTCCATGCTATTTAGGGGCTTGTCTCCCTTCTTACTCTTTCAGTTGCCCCATAGCCTCTTCCTCTTCTTGTTAGCATTATAAGAGGTGCCACCCTGATCTCTCTTCTTTAACTTGGGAGTAGGCTTAATCATCAAATGATGATTTAAGTTGTTCTCTGTAATTCGGCAAGCCTTAATGTTGAAGTGCTTGAGCTGTCTGGGAGCAATCATCTCCCTTAAGGACTGCTTTAGTCCTTTGACCATCTTTTTGATCATCCACCTCTCATCATCTTGGTAACGCAGATAACTAAAGTAGTAAGAAAGACATACAAACTTAGCTAAGTACTCATCAAATGGCTCGTTATCCTTCTGCTTCAGGGTCAGGAATTTCACTTCCCTTTCATCCTTAATTAACCACAGAAGTACATTTCGTAAAACTGCTCCAGGAACACATCCCATGTCACTCTTGTGTTCTGAGCATCTAGAAGAATCTTTGTATTCTTCCACTAATGATCGACATCTTTTTCTGGCTGGTAAATAGCCATTTGGGCTTTTTGCTTAGTCAGAAAGTCCAGAACTTTGAAAATCTTTTCCAAGCAGTTGATCCAGTCCTCTACTGCTTGGATGTCAATCACTTCATCGAAGGATGGTGGATTGTGTTTGCAACAGTGAGTCATCCACTGCTGGATACTGTCGAGGTCTATTGTTGGCATTACCGGTCTAGGCAATTGTTTTGTTACTTGAGCTACTGAGGTTTCTTCCTTTGGTTGCCTCCTATCAAGGCTAGCCACTGCTGCTGCCGCTGCTGCTACTACTACAACGTCTCTTTCTTGTTCCTGGCTAGCTTGTGCCGTCCTTAACCCTTTAGTAACCTTTTATTACGGTTTTAAGCATTCCAAAATTAATCGTATTGGATCAGGATGGACCCTTACGTCGTGTCCTGAGGGTCTCTCTGGCGAAGGGTTTCTTTGAGTTCTAACCATCGCGCTAACTTAACAGATAGCATAATAGAGGAACAAGAAGTAAACATCATGCTTGGATTTCATTTAACAACATATGCATTCATAATACAATATTCAAGCATCAGTGATTAGTCACAGCAATATAGTTTAACATACATAGCTATCTTACAAACGTACATAGCCATCAAGTATGCCAGACTAACCTATTACAGTTGGCTGTATCAAAACAAGTCCTACCTTAGTTTTACGAGGATCTGACTATCTAAAAATAGTGAATCTTAACAAAGTTTTCAAGGTGCTGGATATAATCCTCAACACCTAAATCCACTATCTAATTTAGGCGATAGAACTCATATACCCAGAAGGGTAAATATGGAAGCATGTCCATCATCGTATAGATCCAGTCCTTGGCATCTAGATAAGGGTTACCTAGTCCTTAAGTCTGATATAACACCTTTACTCCCTAAAGGTATTTTAGGTAAATGTGCGAGTCTTGCTAATCCTCATCTTTCTTGATGCATCGACCCAAGAATTTCAACTTCTCTCTCAGCTGATCCTGACTATGGATCTTAGGCTCAGTCGGAACAGGGATAGGTACTGTGGGTGTCAGGGGTATCCCTGGCTTGGTACTAGGTCCGGGGATGTCGCTTGGGTGCACACTTGGGGTAACAAGCTGTCTGTGAGACTGAATGTCAAAACTGGGGTCCACTGGTTCCTGATACAAATCAGTTGTGGGATCCATCAGGTTATTGGGTCCAAGAAGGTTCATTAAATCCTTAACAGTAATCCCTAAAAGGTTAGCCCCATGCTCTAGATAATTGTTGAACCCTTTTGTTGAATATCCTGGGCTAGTAGTCCCCATAGTCCATCCCACTAGATCCTCTTTTATGCGATCAATTATGTTAGTATCCCTATCATTAACCAACTCCTCAGATCTAGCATCCCAATCCATTGTGTTTTCCATCACAACTCCTGCAACAATATGTCAATTTTCCTTTTAATTGACACATTAACTAAGCAGAGCATTCTATCCCATGCCAGAACCTTCGCTCTGATACTAAAAATGTCACACCTTACTATCGGATCTACTTAGGGTTTAATTAAAACCATTTTAGAACACCTTGGATGGTCTTGGGCTCAAATATTCATGAAAAACGCTAATTTTTGGATTTTTACTGTTCATCAGGTTAAAATCCAGTTTTATGGCTCACCTTCAAAAATTCATAACTTAATCTAGAAAAATCAAAATTGAGTAGTTAAAAATTCTATAAAAATATCATTGAATGTTCTTTCAAGAAAAAATAATATTATGAACCAATTCCATTTGCAAAAGTGTCAAATTTTTGTGGAAGTTACCTTTGTCCATTTGGCAAAAATCCTTTTTCCAGATTCTGAACCTTAACTTTGAAAAATCATTAAAAATTGTGTAGTTAGCCATTTTTAATGTGCTGCCAATAAATTTGAAGCTCATGATGTCTACTTTAAGCATATCAAACTTCGTATAGAAATTCATTCGGTAACTTAATAAAACATGGCTCTAATTTGGCATCCTGCTTAGGGATTACAGCACCAATCATACATGCTTATACATAACCAAATATAAATGTTTCCTCATGGTTCCTCACCATATTTATTCTTGGATTTGTAGCATACCTTTTAATGATTCAATCCCTAAAATATTAGGTTACATATGGGGGATGAGATTTCAATGAAATCCTAGTAGCAAGATCAATCAACCAAAACATCAACATGCATCAATTACAAGCATTCCAACTTTTTGCTATTAATAGGGAACTACTTTACCTCATACATGTAGCACTCTAACATGCAATAGCCAAGGCACATAAAGTAAGGAGTATAGCTACACAATCATCATCATCATTTAGCTCAACCACATATAATAGCACATGAAATTGCGTAGCAATCAATGCAACACTCAACATTAAGGTTAATTAAATCTTACTACCTTAATCCAATGCTCTTGATTCTTTGACCTTCTTCCTCTTCTCCATAATTAACAAACCCTAATCATGATATATCATAAAAAAGGTAGCAAGGTTACCAACCATTCCATATAAAATTAACAACATAATTCAAGTAACTCCTAAACCCCTTAAAGCTTGCATCTTTGTTCTTGAATTTTTAGAGTTGGTTTCCATAAACCCTAAAAATTCCCTCTTAACTCATTCTTACATGATTTTTCATGTAGATTTGAAAATCGCCTTGACTTGTCTTACTTACGCCTTGGGGCCAATTTCAAAATTTATCCAAGGATTGTACTAGAGGCACAACCTCGGGTCGTTTCACTTGTGGAGCTGAAATTATGATCTTAGATTAACTACATGCCAAGGTAATGCAAATTGAGCTGGAAAAGGTTAGGGGTTTTCATTAAGACTTGCAATTAAGATAAAATGCAATAGAATGTAAATGTATTTTTTTGGATTTTTGGGAGATTAAGATGAAATGGATGGAAATCAAGTGCTGAATCAAGTGGTAAAATCTCTTGAAAAAGGATTCTTGGCAATCATAGTTCTCTTAAGATGTGGGAGTTTTATAAATTCATTAGGTTTTCTTGATAACAACCTCAATAACTCATTGAGTCCAATGCTTACATTAATGAACTCATTAATGAAAATATTGTTAAGCTTCCCTAATACGTAATTAAGAATGATTAATGCAAATGGTTCAATGCAATAGAAAATCAACTCATCATCATCAAAACATGACCATGCAAGATGAAGAGAATCAAGAAAGCTACAAAGAACATATATGTAACTACATATATTGAAGCATGAAATCCAACATTAACCAATCTAACTACAAATGTGAATCATCAACTAATAATTACAGAGCAATCAAAGTCTTAGAACTCATGCCAATCATCCATCTTCAAGAGCTGGAGGAAGCCTAGCCATTCATGGTGTGCAGAAACATCTCCATTGAAATTGACTCAGTGTTGCCCATGGATGAAAATGACAGTGGAAGGTGAGGGATTAGGGTTCTGGTGGGAGAGATGAGAGAAGATCAAGAGAAAATGTGGATGGTGGCTAGATGTCAGTGTGTGACCTCATTCCTCCTGAAAATAGGGTTTCTAACCCGAATATGACATGTCTGGGTCGGTTCATGGAAGTGGGCAGGTTAATTTTTCCTAAAATAGTTGGGTTTGAAAATGCTAACACGAGGAGTTCGCTGCGGCGAAGGGTGGCAGAGGCTCCTCTTTTGCTCTGTGTGCCTTGAGTCTTCAACCTTGGCTCCAATCTCAGGTGTCCTACACTGAAAAGCAACAATTTAAGGCATCAATTGTCCTAGAAATTAATTGAATACAATTAATAACTAATTATGACGATTTTACCCTCAAAGAGATACTAACTCAATGCAAGGACTCTTAATCTAAAATAAGCTCAATTATAGCCAAAAGAGCCAGAAAATGCAACAAAACCATGGATGATGTAATCAAAAGATAAGAATAATTTGAGCTCAATCAAATTCCCCCACACTTAGACCTTTGTACTCTTGGACAAAGCTTAAAAATAATTCAAAGAGATACCAGCACAAAGAGAAGCACTACCATGCTTAAAGATGAAAGTAGAAGATTAGTAAGAAATTCTCACAGGAGTTGACAACAGTAAAACAAGGATATGCTAAGAAAATAAGCACAATGGACAATTAACCCAAAAGATTGATCAAAAGAGATCTATCTCACGGATAAGTGTTTCGCTCTTAACTCACTTGTTTTGGGATTATTTCACTCTAAGTCTGCTCAATCCAATTTTTACCATATGCTTGTAATAATTTTACCTCTCCACCACGGGAAGCAAACTTTGCAAATCAAGAGGGTAATAATTTTACCTCTCCACCACGGGAAGCAAACTTTGTAAATCAAGAGGACTTTTAGGGGTCAGAATTTGAATGAAGGCCAAATGAAATGAATAGAATGAGAATGAAAATGGAAATGAGTACAAGCATACAAATTATTAAAACAGAATTGACCTAAACAAAAATAAGGAGAGAAGCTACTTATTTTTATTCTTATTATTTTAATTTCTCTATCTTTTCTTTTCTTTTCTTTTTCTCTTTTTCTTTTTCTTTCTCTCTCTCTCTGTTTTTTTTTTGTGTGAGCAACTCTCCTTTTTCTTCTTTCTCTTTTTTTTTTTGGTGTGAGCAACTCTCCTTTTTCTTCTTTCTTTTTTTTTTTTTTATAGAATACAATAATGACAAAATGATTGCATGCATGTACTCAAGATGAAGGTCCAAAGGGGTTTACAATGGTAAAATGATTGGGTTTGTGTTTGGGAAGCGAGGGTATGAAATCGAATGCCTCTATCATCTTTACAAAAATTGATTCACTAAGCTTCAATTAAGAACTAAAACAAGTTTTAGAGAAATATGAAATAAGCATATTCACTCAATTTAATAACTTTAGGCCCAAAAATCCTTCCAACAAGGCTAAAATCTCAATTAATCAATCTTAAGGGTTAAAAACCACATAGTCCTAATTTTAAAGCATATCATCATTTACTATCTGTCAAAAACATGAGAATAACTAGTCCAAGTTCAACCCTCATTTAAAAGCATGGAAAGTTTTCTAAAAGCACAAGCACAATTTGAACTTTCCATCAATTTCAAAAGGATGCAGGAGCATAAAAAATCTAAGCCAGGAAAAATTTCTGAAGAGCAACTGAAATTGCAAAGCATTTATTTTTTATTAATATCATTATATATATATATTTTGGGGTTCACCGCGACAAAGGCTCACAGAGAGCAAATCCTGGAGATAGGGCCTACTTCGCCGCAACGAAACATAAGTTGGCTGCGGTGAAAGTATGGCCGAGAGCTAAATTAACGCTGACAAAAAGGGCTTCGCCGTGGCGAAATCAGATGTTTGTCGAGGTGAAAGGTGACAGAGAGCAGTATTCAGTGCAATTTTCAACTCTTCAGAAAACTAAGTTCAAAATATTCACAATTCAACCAATTTATCAGTTCAAAAACACCTCAAAATCAAATAGATTCATGGATGCATGAGAATTATTTGCTAGAATCCACAATAGGTCCCTCTCCCACACTTAAACGCAACATTGTTCTCAATGTTTAAATCGGTACAGGCAAACCAATCATGAAGTGAACCAAAAGTTGTGAAGTCCAATTGAAATTGATGCACAACACATCGAATTCACAAAAAGAAGGGAGAAGGTGATAGGTTGCATGCAAAACAAAGAGGAAAAGGAAAATAGAAGTTGAGACCAATGTAAGAGTAACAGCAAAATGAAAAGGCCATCAGTAGCCAAACAGTTAAACAACATCCAATGAAACATCCAAAAAGCTTAACAAGTAACCAGCTACACCGACTCAAAAGAAACAAAAATAACAATAAACAAAACAAAACACAAAGAAAGAGCTACTGCTGCGTCCCAGTATCATTCGCCCCAGACCCGGATGGTCCTGCACCAGAAGTGCCTACTCCAGATGTCCCAGCTCCCCTCTGAGGGTCTTTCCCTTCGAGAGGTAGGGTGAAGTTTAACCGGTCAGCAATTAGAGCATCCACACGATGGCGGTAATGTCGGTCTCGATCATAAAGAGCATCGCGGTCCTTTTGCCTCTTCATCTCGCGGAGGAGGGTGACTCACAACTGGTGGACATAGTCTGCCAGCTCATCAATATCATCAGCCAAGGTGTCTAAGGTGACAGGTTTAGGAGCTTCTGGATCTTCCTGTTCTTCTTGAGCTTCAGAAGCTGGTGCACTGGCTGCATGCGCTGCGCTAACATCATAAACAGGGTGGATGGGTGGAGGTAGTCCAATGACAGGCTGTTTAAGACGGTCATATCGAAATAAAGGGGCTGGCTCAAAGTAGCTATCATTGTTGTACTCAGGGACATTGGCAGCTTGGAAAAGGTTAGTGACTTGGTGGGGAAAAATGATGCTATTGGTGAGTTTGGGGGTGTTGATGTGACGAGAGCCTTTTTGTCATTCGCCTTGGGGTTCTCAATCAAAAATAAATCCAAGCTATGCAGTATAGTGCAAATTCAGGTCGTTTCACTTTTGGGAGCCTTTATTAATTACCTAAGCTAGACTAAATGCCATGCAATGCAATGAAATGGGGTTTTGGGTTTTTAAGATTTAAATGAATGGTGCCTAAACTAAATGCAATGAAAACAAACCTAAGATACTATATTTTTGGTGTTTTAAGATCATAATGATGGAATGGAAATGAATGATAGGAAATCTCTTGAAAATGGTTTTGATGGCAATCATAGTTCACTTAAGATATTGGGAGTTTCACAAATCCATTAGGTTTTCTTAATAACAACCTCAATAACTCATTGAGTCCAATGTTTAAATCAATGAACTTCATTAATGAAAACATTGTTAAGCTTCCCTAATGTGTAATTTGAGAATGATGATGCAATTGGCTCAATGTCACCCGCAATCAACTCAGTATCAAAACATGACCATGCAAGATAGGAGAGAATCATGAGAGTTACAAAGAAGCATATATGTGACCACATATATTTAGGCACAAAATTCAACATCAACCAATCCAAACTACAAATGTAAATCATTAACCAATGATTACAGAATCAACCAAAGTGTCTCACTAAGAATTTACAAATCCTAGACCTAGGAAATCATAAACACATAAGTAGAAACTAAAGATTGAAACTGAAACTCCACTTTGAAGCTTGGAAACTCATGCTACTCCACCATCTTCAAGAGTTGGAAAACCCTAGCTCACCATAGCCTTGGAATCAGCTCCAACCAGAGTTAAATCTTCAGCCATAACAGTCAGGAGATGAAGGAAATGAGGTGGGATGAAGAAAGAGTGCAGGAAATGGAAGGGGAAGAAGATGGAGATGGAGAGGCAAGAGGATGGGAGAATAGAGGTATTAGAGATGATAGAATGGAGTGATTGGTCGAAAATAGGGTTTCTAAGGCTTTTAGGGGTCCATCTGGGTCAAATCATATGAGTAAAGGGTCCATTTTTGTGTTCTGGATCCGAATCTGACGTTACTGATACGAGAAAGTTTGCCCTGGTGAACTCAAAAGTTTACCGCAGTGAACTATTCCAGAAGGGAATTTTGGTGAGGTTTTGAGAGTTTACGGCGGCAAACTATTCCAAAATAGTCACTGATGCACATTTTCAGACTTTTTGCCACAGCACAGCATTTTCTTGGAAACTCTCATGTTGTGTAATGCTTTGGTCTTCAATGTTGGCTCTAATTCTCAAGTGTCCTACAATAAAAAGCAACAATTTGAAGCATCAATTGAATATAATTAATAACCAATTATGACAATTTTACTCTCAAAAAGACACTAACTCAAAGTAAGGACTCTTAATCTAAATTAAGCATAATTACCATCAAAAGGAGCCAAAATCTATGATAAATACCCTTAAAATGATATGAAATAACATAGAACAATTATGTTCAATCAAATCCCCCACACTTAAACCTTTGTACTCCTGGACAAAGGCAAAATAAAACTGAAGTAAGAGAATAGTATTGACACAAATGGGAACCCCTATGAATTCAAAGTAAGAAAGCGGTAGTGCCATTAATCCAACTCTTTAAACAAGCAATCATAGTGATCTAATTTAATGAGAAGGGATTAAAGTAGAGTATAGTCAATGCAATGGGAATGAACAAAAGAGAAAACACTCAAGATGTAAACTATTTTACTCTACTTACTAGTTTGGGGTAATTCTCTCTCAAATCCACTTAATCAACCACTTTGCCATAAGCTTGTTAAAATCCTACCTCTCCACTTCTAATGCATGAATGTAATGATCAAGAGGACTTTTAAGGTTATGATGATTGAAAGGGCTAATTGAAATAAGATGAGGTGAAAAGATATGAAATGATTAAGCACCAAGCATTTTAGAAAAGGTTTCCAACTAACGTTTACTCTAATCTCTTAAAGCACAACTTTGTTCTTCAAACCACCAATGAACTGCCTTATTTCAAATTTTTATTCTTTTGGTACCATTTATTTTGATCTTTCTTTCTTTGGCTTTTCTTAAACATTTTCTTCTATTTCTTTGCCTTTTTCTATTTCTCTTTTCTCTTTTTTTTTCTTTTGGCAATTCAAAACCCAGGAAGACAAAGTTTAACACATCATGAATGTAATAGTAAAAATGTTGGAAACTTGAATGTATAATACATCTCTTGGCACTTAAAAAAAGATGAAGGCTCAAATGGTTAGCAATGGATAAAATCATGTGGGTTTGTGTTTGGAATGTAAGGGTTTAGAAAAGAATGCTTCTATCATGCTCATCACATTAATGCAACTAAGTCTTGATTAAGAATTGGAACAAGTTCTAGAAAGTGGAAAATGTAAGCGGATGCAACTCACTATGAATGAAATTAGGCTCAAAGAATCTTCCAACAAGGCTGAATCTCAAATGCTCATGCACAAAGATTAATTGTACTCCAGATTAATCACAATACATTAACTCAATCAATATAAAAGCAAGCTTGAAGAATTATGACCAATGAAACCAAAACAATCAACGATGAACAAATAACAATTCTCATGAGTATCAATATGAGTTTAAAAACATTTACCAAAGTCCAAAAATACATAAATTCAAGTGTAAGTTAATTGAAGCAAAAATTTTCAAAAATTTTGACTCAAAATCTTCAAATTAAGTTCAAAAATCAATCAAAATTTTGAATTTTTTTTTTAGAAACCAGATTTTCAATAAACATAGGAAAACACAACACAATCAGTGAATATTAATCCGTCCCCCACACTTAAATCTTGCATTGTCCCTAATGTAAAACTCAAGTACAACCCTAAATAAGAGAAACCAAAACCAAAAAGGGAGGAAAAGAAAAGAAAAGAAAACAAACTACTTTTACTACTGGCTATGTCCCTCCCCCACACTTATCTCATAAAACAAGCAAATAATTCAAAAGATAAGAGTTAAGGAAGGAAAGGGACAACCTTTAGAACGAAATCTCTTCAAACTCTTATAGGAGAAGTTCTCATCCCGGATAAGAAACATCCATTTCTTCCATGTGCTCACTTCTCCTTTATTGATCTTCCTTAGTAGTGGTGGTGCGGAGTCCTGCCAGCAAGAAGAACTAACAGCAGTACCCCATCCAGAAATAGAAACATGAAGAGGATAAAAATGAAATAAAGATAGCTTAAAAGTTAATCTCTCCAAGTAACTATCACAACCAAGGAAATCAATAGTACTCCCATCAGTAGGAGTCAAATTTTTATTTAAATTTTTAAAATACCCAAGCTCATGCGAAGTGGAAGTTGAAGAATCCAACTGATAGTTGTTGGAGTACAGTACATCACTATCACATCACAAGAGGTAGTGTTTGAAGGGGAAGAAAAGAAAGAACAAAACGATTTATGCAAACTACTATTTACAATGCAAGATAAATTAGGAGGTAAATCACAAGATAAAACTTGTTGGAAAGACTTATTGATATTCATGATTTTATCAATTGAAACTTTAAAGCCTTTCTCAACATTATTAGAAGCTACAAACTCATTGGAATTATCATGAATTTGATTCTTAAGGCAATGGTTAGGTTCACATTTTTCCACAGAATCATCTTCTAGGCAATTCACATCAACATCATGCGTTATATTTTCAGCACTTTCAGTACTAGAAGGTAATGCACACACTTTACCAAAGTTCTGCTTTTGCCACTCAACAAGTATATCATTTTTGTTATCAATGCAATCCATGCATATAGTGTGAGCATTGCAAGAGCAAGATAAAGGTTCATTCAAATCAAAATCAGTTTCACCATCCAATGTAGCACTAGAAAGAGAAGCATGCTCTTCACACAAAGAAGCAGTGACAGTGCAAGCAACATCATCAACTAAACAACTACTATTAGAAGTGTTCAAGTAAGAATTTTTATTTTGAAACATATGAGGGGATTCAACTATGATTTCTTCATCCACCTCATCATCACTCACATTATCAATAACTTCAACAGGAATAGTAGTTTTAGTACAAGGGTCAATCTCCTCAAGAAGAGGAGCAATATTACCTGATGTAGGGCATGAGTCCTTGTGAGTTTGTAGATGTTCTTGCTTCATCTCAACCTCTTGCATGAGTGAATCTGGATACTTTGATTCATCTTTCCCAATCTCAGACTCAATTCGCGCTATATCACTCAAGAACTTTCCCAATGCATTTTGACATTCTTCTAACTCTTCCTCTGATTCCTTAGAAATTCCAGATATTTCTACCTCTTCAAGTAATCCATGGTAGTATGAATTCAAGTGGTCATAAGCTTCAAGCGAACATTGCGGAAGTCGACGACCATGGAGCCATGGAAACGGGCATAGGTGTAAAAATGGCAAACAAAAGCGTCATTACCCATAGAACGCCCTTGGACCAAATCGGTCAATTGGGAGGCACAGAGCTGGCGGACAAAAGGGTGATCAGGGGGGTCTAAAGGAAAAGGTCGCTCTTTGAGGAGAGGTCTCTAGTCAATCTTTCGATATAACTCCTCAAAGGTATACTCATCCCCCGAATCAGATTCAGACACAGGCGCAGGGTTCCTAGTACGAGGTATACTCTGAACACAAGAAACAAAATACACTAAACAAAGACCAAACAAATAGCAACGAACACTACCCCAGAAAAACCCAAAATCACAATCTAGACCGTAGCAAATGGCTATATAATGATTTATAGGTTTTTAGTTTATCAAAAACTTTCAGAATTAAGTAAAGAGATTAAAGAAATACAAAATGCACCATGAATCATTGGATAGCCTAAAAGCTATGTAACCACAAACTGATATTAAAAATAACCTAACCCAACAACACAACAGCAGAACAAATCAATAGACCAACAACTAAACAAAATTAAAACAAAAGAAAGAACAAAGGAAGAGAGAAATCATACTACAACCAAGGAATGCTTCAGCGCAGAATGAAGAAATGCAAAGGAAGAGAAGGAGGGGCGACTGAAAATTGAAGAGGGAAGAGATAAAGGCAGAAGAGGAAAGAGGGAGAGTGGCGCTGGAGAGGAGCGGGAGGTGAAGTGCTATGAGGATCTGAATGAGAGTCGACGGTTTCTGAAGCTTGAAGGCGAAGAGAGGGCGACGGTTTTGAAATATGAGAGGGGACCAATGTTTTCTGAATAATATGAAGAGGGGGCAAAGAGGGGGTTTAATGGAATGGGGAGGGGAAAAGATAGAAATGGGTTTAAGAGAATAGAATGGGCGAGGCAGAAATGGGGGCAAAAAGGGAATTTCACAAGTAAAATAGGGTAAAAATGAAATCAGGTCAGTGCTGAAACGACGGTTTCGCCGCGGCGAAATCCAAAGTTCACCGTAGCGAACCCTTCCCGAGACGAAAAACAAAAGGAGAGAAGGATGTTTCGTCGTGGCGAAACCATCCTGACAGTAAACACCCAGAAACTGGTGACCTTCGCCAGAGAGAAACCTAGCAAACAAGGACCACTTCGCCGCGGCAAAGGCTTAGGTTTGCCGCGGTGAAGTGTCACAGAGACGCACAGAACAACACAAAAACACCCAAACAACAGAGAAACACAACACACAAACAACAGAGGTAGCTGGATACTTCAAAAGCTTTAAAGTGCATCAAAAGAGATCAAAAGGTGCTCAATAAGTCCATGATTAAGCAGCATAACACAAACAAGCTTTCTCAATCAATCTAATTCATATAATTCATTACAAGCATCACATTACCAACAAGAACAAAATGAGATAGGGTAGAGATCAGAACTTGTAGGGGGTCTTATTGAATTCAAACAACAACTACATTACTATACTACTGAAATGGTTTCTCCCCCACACTCATTCAACATACAATGCACAAAACATAGCAAGATCAATAATTAAACGAAAGCATGTTGATTGAGCTCAAGTTATTATTATCTTTTCATTACATTATCCATGATTTTGTGGTATTTTCTGGCCCTTTTTAATGATAATTGTGCTTAATTTAGATTAAGAGTCCTTACTTTAAGTTAGTGTCTTTTTTAGGATAAAATTGTCATAATTGGTTATTAATTGTCTTCAATTGATTTCTAGGACAATTGATACTTCAATTTGTTGCTTTTTATTGTAGGACACTAGAGATTGGGGCCAGAATTAAAGAACTCAAGGCACAGAGAGCAAGAGAGGAGCCTCTGCCTCAGTTCACCGCGGCACACTTCTGTCTTCGCCGCGGCGAACATCGTCCGTCAAGAAGGAAAGCTCTCGGCCATGGTTCGCCTCGGCGAACCCCTCGTATCAGCAAATTTTAGACCCGACCATTTTGGGAAAATCTAACCTACCCACCCCCAGGAACCAACCCATACACGCAATTTTCGGGTTAGAAACCCTATTTTGGGTATGGGTAAGGTCAGACATAAGGAGGGAGCCACCACTTATGTTTTCTATCATCATCTCTTCTCATCTTTCCCACAGAACCCTAATCCTCCATCTCCATCTCCTTCACCTTCCATTTTTCTTGCACTTCTTCTTCATCCATTTTCATTTCCTTCATCTCCTGACCATTATGCTGAAGATTTACCTCTGGTTGGAGCTGATTCCAAGGCTATGATGAGCTAAGCTTTTCCAACTCTTGAAGATGGTAGAGTAGCATGAGTTTCCAAGCTTCAAAAGGGACTTTTAGTTTTAATCTTTGGTTTCTAGCTATGTGTTTATAATTTCCTAGGTATAGGAGTTGTAAACTCTTAGTTAGACACTTTGATTAATTCTGTAATCATTGGTTAGTGATTAACTTTTGTAATTTGGATTGATTGATGTTGAACATTGTGCTTAATATATGTAGTTGCATATATGCTTATTGTAACTCTCATGATTCTCTCCTATCTTGCATGGTTATGTTTCGGTACTGAGTTGATTGTGTGTTACATTGAGCCAATTGCATGATCATTCCAAAATTTACACATTAGGGAAGCTAAACAAAGTTTTCATTAATGAGTTCATTAATGAAAGCTTTGGACTCATTGAGTTAATGAGGTTCTTATTAAGAAAACCTAATGGATTTTGAAACTCCCAATATTTAAGTGAAATATGATTGCCATCAAAACCATTTTCAAGAGATTTCCTATCAATCATTTCCATTACATCATCATTATCTTAAAAACTCCAAAAACATAGTATCTTAGGTTTGTTTTCATTGCATTCAATTTTGGCACATTTCATTAAATGTTAAAAACCCAAAAACCCCTTTTCATTACTTTACATGGCATTTAGTCTAACTTAGGTAATTAATTAAGGCTCCCAAGTGTGAAACGACCCGAGTTTGCACTACACTGCATAGCTTGGATTTATTTTTGAGTGAGAACCCCAAAGCGAACGACAAGGGAATTAAGGAGGCTTTTGATTTTCATGGTAGAGCTTCAGTAGATGGCCATTAACTTTAAATCTGGCCCCGGTCTCCCCATGTAGCAGCTCCACCATACCGAAACGGTGCGCTTTAGTGACTGTGTATGGCCCATCCCATCTGGTGTTGAATTTTCCTTGCTTGAAAGTGAACCGAGCCTTGTACACCAGCACTCTATCGCCTTCCTGAAAGTCCTTTCTCAAGATACCCCGATCATGCACAAATTTGGTCTTTTCCTTGTAGAATCTGGAGTTCTCATAAGTTTCAAGTCTAATCTCCTTCAACTCTTGCAATTGCAGCTTCCTTTCCATACCAGAGGATTCTATATTCATGTTGTATTTCTTGACCGCCCAATATGCTTTGTGTTCCAGCTCCACTGGCAAGTGACATGGCTTTCCATAAACTAGGCAGTAGGGAGACATGCCAATGGGTGATTTGTATGCAGTCCGGTAAGCCCATAATGCTTCTTCTAAACGTGAGCTCCAGTCCTTCTTGGATGGCTTAACCATTTTCTCCAAAATATACTTCACTTCCCTATTAGATATTTCAGCTTGACCATTTGGTTTGGGGGTGATAGGTAGTAGAGATTTTATGAGTGACACCAAATTTGGACAACAGGTTGTTGACTATCCTATTACAAAAATGTGTTCCCCGATCACTCACTACAGCCCTAGAGATCCCATACCTACAGAAAATGTGTGATTTTAGAAATCTATGAATTGTTGGGGCATCATCTTTTCTGCAAGGTATAGCTTCAATCCATTTGGATACATAGTCTACAGCTAATAAAATATATACAAAACCAAAGGAAGAAGGAAAGGGTCCCATAAAGTCAATTCCCCAAACATCAAAAATCTCACAAAACAGAAGGGGCTGTTGAGGCATCTCATGTCTTTTTCCCAACCCCCCAAATCACTGACACTTGTCACAAGATCTACAAAATGTAAAAGAATCTTTGAAGAGGGTAGGCCAATAAAATCCAGAATCTAAAACCTTCCTAGATGTCCTCCTTGCACTAAAATGACCACCACAAACCATGGAACGGTAAGCTGAAATAATAGGGTCAAAATCCTCCTCCGGCACACACTTCCGTATCACTTGGTCACTGCACATCCTCCACAGATAAGGGGCATCCCATATGTAATACTTTGACTCACTATGAAGCTTTTGTGCCTGAAATCTAGACATAAAGGGAGGAGTGAGTCTAGATATGAGATAATTGACAATATTAGCATACCAAGGCTCTATAGTAGCCATAGAACATAAAGCTGATCGATAAAAGAGTCACAAGTCAAGTCAGAAGAATCTACTCCCCTGGTGTCCCCCAGTAGCCTACTCAGGTGATCGGCTACTTGATTCACTACCCCGGGTCTATCCTTAATCTCAATATCGAACTCTTGAAGCAGTAAAGCCCATATGATCAATCTTGGTTTAGATTGTGGCTTTTTAAGTAGATAGCAGATAGCTGTATGATCTGTATACACAACCACTCGAGAATTGATTAGATACTGTCTAAACTTATCTAAAGCAAATACAATGGCAAACATTTCTTTCTCAGTGGTGGTATAGTTGACTTGAGCTGGGTCAAGTGTCTTAGAGGCATAGGCTATGACTCTAGATTGGTTCTCCTCCTTCTGGCCAAGCATAGCACCCACTGCACAATTAGAAGCATCACATGAGAGTTCAAAATGTAAATTCCAGTTGGGTGCAGTCGAAATAGGAGGTGAAACAAGCATAGACTTGAGAGTATCAAAGGCATGTTTACATTTTTCATCAAAATTAAATTCAACATCCTTTTTAAGTAGAGTAGAAAGGGGCAAAGCAACTTTACTAAAATCTTTAAAAAAGCACTATAAAACCCTGCATGCCCAAGAAAAGATCTCAAATCTTTAAGACAGGTGGGGTAAGGCAAAGATGAGATAACTTCAATTTTAGCCTTATCAACCTCAATTCCCTTACTAGAGATGAGGTGACCTAACACTATGCCACTACCCACCATGAAATGACATTTCTCAAAGTTGAAAACAAGATTTTTGGCTATGCATCGATCTAGAGCCTGCTTTAGGCTATTCAGGCACTGATCAAAGCTCTCCCCATAAACCATAAAATCATCCATGAAAACCTCCATATTGTGCTCTAAAAGGTCACTGAAAATTGCCATCATGCACCTTTGAAAGGTGCCTGGAGCGTTACATAACCCAAATGGCATCCTTCGATAAGCGAAGGTACCAAAGGGGTATGAAAAGGTGGTTTTGTCCTGATCCTCAGGGGCTACGGGTACCTGAAAATAGCCAGAAAAGCCATCTAAAAAGCAGTAATGTGTTTACCAGCTAGTCTCTCCAACATTTGGTCAATAAAGGGTATAGGAAAGTGATCCTTACGTGTTGCATCATTAAGTCTCCTCTAGTCTATGCATACACGCCATGAGTTTTGAACCCTTATAGGAATTAACTCATCTCTTTCATTCCTTACTACTGCTACCCCACTCTTCTTTGGCACAACATGCACCGGACTGACCCACTCACTATCAGAAATTGGATATATTATCCCAGCACTCAACAATTTAGTAATTTCTTTCTTAACTACATCCAATATGAGAGGGTTCAATCGTCTTTGGGGTTGTCTCACTGGTTTTGACTCCTCACTCAGTAAAATTCTATGTGTGCACACAGTAGGACTAATTCCTAGTATGTCTGCTAGTGTCCAACCTATTGCCTTTCTATGCTCCTTTAAAACAGATAAGAGTCTCTGTTCCTCACTCTCAGACAGTGAGTTAGCAATTATAACAGGTAGTTGTTCATTACACTCAAGGAAAACATATTTCAAAGTAGGTGGTAAGGGTTTCAAATCAAGTGTAGGTGGTTGCACAATAGAAGGAATCAATTTATGAAGTTCAAGAGAGAACAGATTACTCCTTGAAATGTCCTGCCTTTAACCCCTCAGAGTACACATTTGTAAGCGTTATGGTTCAAGTAAATCATAACACAAGCCCACGGATTTAAAATTTTAACATAATTATTCGGGTTACTATTCACTGTTAAATTTTCAGATTACAGGTCCAACTTCCTTATTAGGGTCTAGACTCCTATTCCTTACTGGCTTACCATATTCTTAGCCATTCCCCTCTGGAGACGTCTTTCAACTTTAACTCATTCCCTGGTCAAGCTCTCTCAGCTCAACCATTCCTCTCCTAAGGGGGAGTCTCTTAGCAGCGATTACCTATCTCTCAGGTTACTCTCTGTCATTCCTTACTTCTCTTCTATGTCTATTTCCCTTTAAGAAAACACCTCAATATCTTAACCTCAATTGGACCAATCTTAGTAACCCATTCCTTTTCTAATTTAGATTTCCTCTAATACCGGGCTTTGCTTGAAATAATACTCTGCTTATACATTGGTCAGAACCTCTGCTCTATTTACAGACTTGCCAGAACCTCTGCTCTGATACCAAAATGAAGCCTTTAACCCCTCAGAGTACGCATTCATAAGTGTTATGGTTCAAGTAGATCATGACACAAGCTCGTGGATTTAAAATTTCAACATAATTACTCGAGTTACTATTCACTGTTAAATTTTCAGATTACAGGTCCAACTTCAAAAATTCATAACTAATTCCGTACAAATCGTGTTGAGGTGATCTAAAATTCTACTAAAAGCTATTTTGATGCTCTTTAAGGAAAAATATCTAATTGGACTTATCCTTGCCCAATTCATACAGTTAAATCAATAGATATCACTATTCATTTCAAAAATCTGGAACTTCCAGATTTTGTGCTTCAACTTTGAAAATTTGTATCTCCTTGTGTACACATCCAATTGATGTGATCTGCCTCTCATTTTAAAGCCTGGGATGTTTACTATGAATCTGCCAAATCTTGTGACTTAACTCGTTCATTTGATAGGTCAAAATGGAGCTACAAACTCACTGCTTCAGGACCTACGTTTTATCCCTTAACATATCTTTACTTTAATTCTTTTTATTTCTTTGGCATACATAACATGGGCTTACTCTTTCCCAATCATGCTCATACATTTCTATACATGCTATAAGTATTATAATTAAATACATGGCATCATATGTGTAACACCTTATGTTTACGACCTTATATTGTGCCAAGTTAAGATATTCGGAAGTGCAATTTAAGGTTACCGGGTTGAAAAACCTGAATTTGAAAATTTCTTTTCCCGCATTACTATTCACTGTAACCTTAAACTTGGCATAACTTTGGAAAATCATAACTAATTCTAGAAAAATCGAAACAAGGTCGTTCCAAATCTCACTCGAAGCTCTTAGCATCATCTATCAAGGAAAAATGACCTCAGGTTCCACTTTAATAAGAAACGCATCCGTTTTTAATTTCGAAAAGTACTGTTCATTTGGTCATTTTTCTATTTTCCAGGATTTTTGCCTAACTTTGGAAAGGCATAACTTCTTGCACAGAGCTCTGATTGTGACGCTTTCCCACTCATTTTAAAGAGAAAAATAAGATCTATTTGCATACCAAATTTCAGAGACAAATTCAACCATTTGACCAGGGTTTTCATTGGTCAAAGTTTGGTCAAATCTTGACCATTTTTATCCTCTTTTTTCACCAATTCTAACAGCATTTTGTTTTTCACTATAAGCATACCATAATCACACATAAAGCCACTCTACCATTAATATACATTCAAAAAGGTTATCATATCATGTGTTCATGATCAGAGTATGCTTACATGGCTTGAAAGAGAAAGGTTCAAAACTGTATAATACAATACATAACTCATAACTTCCTCAAGCCATGATTATTTCTTTTCCCTTCTCCTTGGCAGTAGTGGCACCTAGGATATCATGTTATAGGAGGAATGAGATTTCATAGAAATCCCAGTAGCATTGAACATACAACCATCAAGTCAACATGCATAAGATGTCATGCTACATGCAGTAAAATAACATTTCTAGTCTTTATGCCATGCCATAACCATTCTGTATCCATGTCATCATATCATGGAGCATATAATCATTCTGGTCAAAACTCAATCATGCAAGAGCCAAGGCATACATTGCAAGGAGTTCACATCATCTGGGCATAAACATTCTCATGGCACATAAGCACACATAGCAGAAACACCAAATGCAGATCAACAAAATAATTGCAAGTTCACGCTACCTCAATTCCACGCTTAATGTTTCCTCCTTGTTTCCTTGCTTGAGATCCTCTTAGGTTTCCAGAAAATTGCTTATCAACCATACAGTAAGGGTATGGTAAATTCCATATCCAGTATACAATTCTTTCTCTATATAATGCTACCCTTGTGCCTTTCAATTTATAATTTTCTATATACTTTTCCTAAACCTTTGACTTTGGTTTGACCAAACCTTAATCCTCAGTTAAGCTCTTGGAATTCTTCCTTAATCCATGATTAATCATGCTTCCTTGGTTAATCACTAACCCTTAATCCTTAATCCAATATTTAATTAAGGTCCTCAAGTCACATAGTCATTAGTACAACATAATCTTCTAAGATTAAGTCACTAATCCCTTATGGATTAACCATTAATCATTCTCTAATCAACATGATTAACCATTAATCATTTTCTAATCAACATGATTAACCATTAATTAATCATCCTTCAATTAGCATAACTAATCACTAATTACTAATTAATCAAGGTAGCTAACCTTAATTACTTATTAATCTTTAATCAAATAACATGATTAATCTTAGCTATCACTAAACCATAATTAATCAAGGTAATTAATCCTAATCTTCCTCAAATAAATAATTAACTAAAAATAATTAACACTTAGAGAGGTAAACATACCTTAATTAGCTCTTAATCGGCGATTAGAGGTGTCTAACTTTGCTTTCTCCCTTTCTCTCTCTTCTTTCTTCCTTTCTCTCTCCTAGAACTCAAGAACACAACATTCCCTCTCATGCAAACCACCTTGGCCGAATTCTTTATGGAAGGGGGGTATTTATAGGCTTTGATTTTTCAAAATTCCAAAAATGCCCTTCGGGAAAAAGATGCGATCTCGGCCGTCCATTTTTTTCTACTTTACACATGGACAAATCTTAGGGCACACACCATAAGAAGTTGACACACGGATGGACACCTAATCACCATGTGATTTTCATGTGGAAATAAAATATTATTTTATTGTTTTGTCACTTATTTCCCTTTATGCCCTTGAACAATTTGGAAAATTCCAACTTTGTCCTCCCCCTTTATTTTTGGCGGAAATATTACTCTTAATATTGGAAAAAAATGACTCATCCAATAATCAGTGCAATCCACTGATTATTTGTGTATTTCCAGTCTGATTTTCCAACAATCCTGTCCAATTTACTGTCACAAAATTTTAATTTCAACACCTCATTAAATTCCCCTCATCCCAAGGGTAATCCATAATTTTTCTCAAGTTTTACCTCCCTCTATAATTTTCTAAATTTTATTCTGTCAAAAATCACTATTCTACCGATAATAATTTGGTAATAAATATTCTTTAAACTAACCTTTGTACATCCTGTAACACCTTACGTTTACGACCTTATATTGTGCCAAGTTAAGACATTCGGAAGCGCAATTTAAGGTTACCGGGTTGAAAGACCTGAATTTGAAAAATTCTTTTCCCGCATTACTATTCATTGTAACCTTAAACTTGGCATAACTTTGGAAAATCATAACTAATTCTAGAAAAATTGAAACAAGGTCGTTCCAAGTCTCACTCGAAGCTCTTAACATCATCTATCAAGGAAAAATGACCTCAGGTTCCAATTTAATCAGAAACGCATCCGTTTTTAATTTCAAAAATACTGTTCATTTGGTCATTTTTCTATTTTCCAGGATTTTTGCCTAACTTCGGAAAGGCATAACTTCTCACACAGAGCTCCGATTGTGACGCTTTACCACTCATTTTAAAGGGAAAAATAAGATCTATTTGCATGCCAAATTTCAGGGAAAAAGTCAACCAATTGACCAGGGTCTTCGTTGGTCAAAGTTTGGTCAAATCTAGACCATTTTTATCCCCTTTTTCACTAATTCTAACAGCATTTCGTTTTTCACTATAATCATACCATAATCACATATAAAGCTGCTCTACCATTAATATACATTCAAAAAGGTTATCATATCATGTGTTCATGATCAGAGTATGCTTACATGGCTTGAAAGAGAAAGGTTCAAAACCGTATAATACAATACATAATTCATAACTTCCTCAAGCCATGATTATTTCCTTTCCCTTCTCCTTGGCAGTAGTGGCACCTAGGATATCATGTTATAGGAGGAATGAGATTTCATAGAAATCCCAGTAGCATTGAACATACAACCATCAAGTCAACATGCATAAGATGTCATGCTACATGCAGTAAAATAACATTGCTAGTCTTTATGCCATGCCATAATCATTCTGTATCCATGTCATCATATCATGGAGCATATAATCATTCTGGTCAAAACTCAATCATGCAAGAGCCAAGGCATACATTGCAAGGAGTTCACATCATCTGTACATAAACATTCTCATGGCACATAAACACACATAGCAGAAACACCAAATGCAGATCAACAAAATAATTGCAGTTCACACTTAATGTTTCCTCCTTGTTTCCTTGCTGGAGATCCTCCTAGGTTTCCAGAAAATTGCCTATCAACCATACAGTAAGGGTATGGTAAATTCCATATCCAGTATACAATTCTTTCTCTATATAATGCTACCCTTGTGCCTTTCAATTTATAATTTCTGTATACCTTCCTAAACCTTTGACTTTGGTTTGACCAAGCCTTAATCCTCAATTAAGGTCTTGGAATTCTTCCTTAATCCATGATTAATCATGCTTTCTTGGTTAATCACTAACCCTTAATCCTTAATCCAATATTTAATTAAGGTCCTCAAGTCACATAGTCATTAGTACAACATAATCTTCTAAGATTAAGTCACTAATCCCTTATGGATTAACCATTAATCATTCTCTAATCAACATGATTAACCATTAATCATTCATCCTTCAATTAGCATAACTAATCACTAATTACTAATTAATCAAGGTAGCTAACCTTAACTACTTACTAATCTTTAATCAAATAACATGATTAATCTTAGCTATCACTAAACCATAATTAATCAAGGTAATTAATCCTAATCTTCCTCAAATAAATAATTAACTAAAAATAATTAACACTTAGGGAGGTAAACATACCTTAATTAGCTCTTAATCGGCGATTAGAGGTGTCTAACCTTGCTTTCTCCCTTTCTCTCTCTTCTTTCTTCCTTTCTCTCTCCTAGAACTCAAGAACACAACATTCCCTCACTACAAACCTCTTGGCCGAATTGTTCATGGAAGGGGGGTATTTATAGGCTTTGATATTTCAAAATGCCAAAAATGCCCTTCGGGAAAAAGATGCGATCTCGGCCGTCCATTTTTTTCTACTTTACACATGGACAAATCTTAGGGCACACACCATAAGAAGTTGACACATGGATGGACACCTAATCACCATGTGATTTTCATGTGGAAATAAAATATTATTTTATTGTTTTGTCTCTTATTTCCCTTTATGCCCTTGAACAATTTGGAAAATTCCAACTTTGTCCTCCCCCTTTATTTTGGGCCGAAATATTACTCTTAATATTGGAAAAAAAATGACTCATCCAATAATCAGTGCAATCCACTGATTATTTGTGTATTTCCGGTCCGATTTTCCAACAATCCTGTCCAATTTACTGTCACAAAATTTTGATTTCAACACCTCATTAAATTCCCCTCATTCCAAGGGTATTCCATGATTTTTCTCAAGTTTTACCTCCCTCTATAATTTTCTAAATTTTATTCTGTCAAAAATCACTATTCTACCGATAATAATTCGGTAATAAATATTCTTTAAGCTAACCTCTGTACATCTAAAGGTGGGAAGTAATTTTATAAATTAGGATAATATGTCACATAATTTATCCATATTTTTCCTTGAATTTTTGAGGCCTCTATATATTTTAAATAATGGAAATTGGCTAATTTTCCTTAATTAACCAAAAATTCCAATAATTACAAATAATTCCCTGATAAATTATTTTTAATCTTATATTCATCTTCTAAGCCTCAAACATTATTCTGTACCCTCCTTTCTATTTTTCATGATTTTCTGGGAATTTTCAGGAATTTCAGACATTATTTCCAATACTGCCCTTTCTTGACTGATCTTTTCAAAAATGACCGTTATGTCCCTATCCTGATTTTTCCTCATAGCCTGGTCCTCTACCAGTCTACTATACTATTTGGCCTTAGTCAGTCACAAATCATTCATCAATTAGAATAAATTATCAGGGTGTGACATTTCTACCCCCTAAAATAAATTTCGTCCTCGAAATTTTAGCACATACCTTACGTGAAGAGCTCTGGATACTTGCTCCTCATCTCGTCCTCCTTTTCCCATGTGGCCTCTTTTGATTTAGATCTTTCCAAATCACTTTGACCAAAGGAATTCCCTTGTTCCTCAGCTGCTTGACTTTCCGATCCACTATGCGTTCTGGTCTTACTTCAAATGTCAGATTGTTCTTTAGCTCAATCTGATCATATTCTAGCACATGTTCTGGATCCGGATTGTACTTCTTCAACTGGGAAACATGGAAGACATTGTGCAATTGACTTAAATTCGGGGGTAAGGCCAGTCGATAGGCTACAGATCCTACTCTTGAGAGTATTTGGAATGGTCCCACATATTTAGGCGTCAGCTTTCTCGCCTTAATGGATCGTCCTACTCCAG
The DNA here is from genome assembly GCF_004799145.2 of Neltuma alba. Classification (NCBI taxonomy): domain Eukaryota; kingdom Viridiplantae; phylum Streptophyta; class Magnoliopsida; order Fabales; family Fabaceae; genus Neltuma; species Neltuma alba. The sequence goes on along the minus strand of NW_021635074.1, from coordinate 57,433 downwards.
TAGTTGGAGATACCTTCAGGAATACATGGTCCCCAACCTCAAACTCTAACGGCTTTCTTCTACTGTCAGCGTAACTCTTCTGTCTGCTTTGAGCTGTGAGTAACCTCTGTTTGATCTGTTTAATCTGTTCAGAGGTACGATCCACTATATCTGGACCCCAAATTTTTCTCTCTCCGAGTTCTGTCCAACAAAGCGGGGATCTGCACTTTCTTCCGTATAATGCCTCGTATGGTGCCATCTGGATACTGGAATGGTAACTGTTGTTGTACGCGAATTCTGCCAAAGGCAGATATTCATCCCAGTTCCCTTTGAAATCCAAAACGCACGCTCTCAGCATATCTTCTAGTGTCTGTATCGTTCGTTCTGTTTGTCGTCCGTTTGCGGATGGTAAGCTGTACTGAAACTCAGTACTGTGCCCATGGCTTCTTGCACTGCTTTCCAGAATCTCGACATGAATCTTGGATCCCTGTCTGACACAATGTATTCTGGAACCCCACGTAATCTTACGATCTCTTTAATGTATAACCTCGCTAACTTCTCTGGTGAATATTTAACTTTAATAGCCAGGAAATGGGCCGACTTCGTCAGTCTGTCAACTATGACCCATATTGCATCGTATCCTGACAACGTACGAGGTAGTCCTACTATGAAGTCCATAGAGATACTTCCATTCAGGAATACTAAGGGGTTGTAAAAATCCTGACGGCTTCTGGTGTTCCGTCTTCACTTTCTGGCATGTAAGGCACTTTGTCACATACTCAGTGACATCTCGTTTCATACCAGGCCACCAAAACAATGACTTGATGTCTTGATACATCTTGGTCATTCCTGGATGAATTGTATATTTGCTTTTATGTGCTTCATCTAGAATTTGCTTCTTGAGATCATCTACGGGAGGAACATACGATCTTCCTCTGAATTCTATTACTCCCTCTGTTGAGATCTCAAAATCTTTTGCCTCATTGCTCAAGACTTTAGCTCGAAGGGTCTTTGCTAAAGGATCCCCTCTTTGAGCTTCTTTAATTTGTCTTATCACATCAACAGTTGTTCTCTGCACTAATGGCTCATTAGCCACATCATCTGCCGTTAACTGCATGTGATAAATAGGACCCCAATCTCTTATATCTTCTAACAGATCACCCTCTTTGATCATGAGGGTGGCTACCTGCACCACTTTTCTGCTCAAGGCATCAGCCACTACATTGGCCTTTCCCGGATGATACTTGATCTGATAGTCATAATCCTTCAACAACTCCATCCATCTCCTTTGTCTCATGTTAAGTTCTTTCTGGTCTTGCAGGTACTTGAGACTCTTGTGATCACAGAACAATTCTATAGTTGCCCCATATAAATAATGCCTCCATATTTTCAAGGCATACACTATCGCTGCAAGCTCCAGGTCATGAGTGGGGTAATTTTCTTCGTGAGGTTTTAATTGGCGCGAGGCGTAGGCAACAACTCTTCCCTGCTGCATCAGTACACATCCCAATCCCTGTTTGCTAGCATCTGTGTACACTACATATGGTAGTGTCGGATCGGGGATAACTAGTACTGGGGTAGAGGTTAGCCTTCGCTTCAGCTCTTGAAAACTTGCCTCACATTTCTCGTCCCACAAGAACTGCTGGTTCTTCCTGGTTAGCTTTGTCAGCGCTTGGGCAATTCTAGAAAAGTCCTGGATAAATCTCCTATAGTAACCTGCCAGCCCTAAGAAACTTCGTATCTCTGTCACTGTCTTAAGCTGCTCCCAGTTCAGTACTGATTCAACTTTACTGGGATCTACGGCCACACCTTCATGGTTAATCACATGGCCTAGGAATTTAACTTCCTTTAACCAAAACTCACATTTACTGAGCTTGGCGTAGAGTTGTTTCTCTTTCAGTGTACTCAGCACAATTCTCAAGTGCTGCTCATGCTCTTCTTGAGTTTTGGAGTACACTAGTATGTCATCAATAAAAACTACTACAAACAGATCTAAGTATGGTCTAAAAATCCGGTTCATGTAGTCCATGAAAATAGCAGGTGCATTCGTCAATCCAAACGGCATCACTAAGAACTCATAGTGTCCGTATCGGGTCCTAAATGCAGTCTTCGAAACATCTCCTGTCTTTATCCGCAGCTGATGATATCCCGATCGTAGATCGATCTTGGAAAACACCGTTGCTCCTGCCAGTTGGTCTAACAGATCATCAATTCGCGGCAGAGGGTATTTATTCTTTATCGTCACCTTGTTTAGCTCTCGATAGTCAATGCATAGTCTTAGACTACCATCTTTCTTTTTCACAAAGAGTACTGGAGCACCCCAGGGAGATACACTTGGTCTTATAAAACCCTTCTCCAACAGCTCCTCAATTTGTCTCTTTAGCTCAACCATTTCGTTGGGAGCCATTCGATATGGAGCTTTGGATATTGGTTTTGTCCCTGGTACAAGGTCAATCGTGAACTCCACTTCTCGCTCTGGCGGAAGTCCACTGATCTCTGTTGGAAATACCTCCGGGAAGTCTTTCACTATCGGTATCTCTTCGATTCCTTCTTCTACCTCTGCTCGAATCGAGAAGAATACGAAATATCCTTGACATCCGTGCCGTAAGCATCTACTCGCTTCGGCTTCAGTATGAAATTTAAACTTACTTCTTTTCTAGGGATTTCTTCCTTAGAGGGTAATACTAATGTTTTCTTACCACAATCTAGAAGTATGTTATTGGCAGATAACCAATTCAAACCAATTATCACCTCAATATCACGAAAAGGCATGCATATCAAGTCAATGGCAGTGCAGCAATGCTGATAACAGACCACACAATTCAGGCATGCTTTAGAAGTTACAACTTTAGGACTAGTGGGAGTAGAAACAACAATATCATATGGCAAGGTATCAACAGTCAAACCCAATCGCCCAACACAATCATGTGATATAAAGGAATGGCTAGCACCTGAGTCAAACATGGCATACACAAGGCAATCATTAACAGTGATCATACCTTGGATCATGTCAGGTGACTTACGAGCCTCTTCCTGTGTAAGGGCAAACACCCTACCTTGGGTCTGCTGTCTCGTCCCTTCTGCCCCTTGTGGGCATTCCTTCGAAAAGTGTCCTGGTCTCCCACATCTATAACACACGTTCTGGCCAAATAAACATGGCCTGTCGCCATGATTCTTGCCGCACTTCTCACATTCCTTGGCCCTCCGTGTGATATCAAACCCTTCAGGTCGTCTGCTCCCTTTTCTCATCTTTCTGCCAAAGCCAGGCCTCTTCCTCTTCTTATTAACATAAGAGGTTCCTTCTTGATTCGGCCTCGATGGGAGTCTCTCAGTTCTCAAAGCTACTGGCATCATTCCTCGATGATTCTGACTTGATTCAGTAATACGGCAAACTTCTACTGCCTTGTTAAATCTCTCGATCTGCTGAGGCGCCACGACCTCCCTTAGCGTCGGCTTTAATCCTCTGACCAGCTTCTCCGTATTCCACCGTTCATCATTAAGACGTTTTAGATAAGCAGAATAACGGGACAGCCGAATGTGCTTTGCTAAGTAGTCATCAAAAGTTTCATTATTCCCCTGCTGTAACACTAGGAATTCAGCTTCCATTTTATCTTGCGCTGATTGGGGAAAGTACTTCTGGTAGAATCTTTCTTTGAACACCTCCCATGTTATTGGGGTGTTGTTGGCTTGCAGTACCAACTCAGTGTTGTTCCACCACTGATCCGCTTCCTTTTCTAGCTTATAAATTGCCATCTGAGCTTTAATCTCATATGAATATCCCATTACCCGAAAGATCTTCTCCAGTCGGGTAATCCAATCTTCAGCTATTTGTGGTTCTAATGAACCCTTGAATTCTGGTGGATTATGCTTGCAAAATTTCGTAATCCACTGCTGTATATCTCCTTGGTTCTCAGCCAATCCTGCTTGCTCTTCAGGTACTTGCCGTTGGACTTGTGGGGTTGCTTCAGCTTGTACTTGCTCAAGTTGTCGTAACTGAGCAATCGCTGCTGCTACCGCTACCACTATAGCAGCGTCTCTCTCTTCTTGCTGCCTTAACTGTGCCTCTTGTAGTTGCTGTACGACTCGGTGCTGTTCATCCAGCCTATTCATTACTTGTTGGATAGGATCTCTATGTGGATCCTCAGAGTGTTTCTTGCTCCTCTCCGTGTTCTCACCATTTCGCTTGTTCTTTAGTTAACTATGGGAGAATAAAGGAACTCCTTAATCATTTATCATACAAACATACCCTTCTTATTTATATAACTAACATTTGTACAGCAACACAAGGATTACACAGAGTTTTTAGCAGTTAGCCTAACTTATATACAGTCCAAAACTATTTACACTATGTACATCATCAGTCTAGCATTAACCGTGACCAGCTCACGGAAAAGTAGCCCATACAAAGGTCTCTATGGCCTCGACCATCTCCAGGAAAGTACATCTGGGTAGGCGATTACATTCTCATTGACTCCTTCATTCATTTCCATGTCTTGGGATTACACGGTACAGGGCTAGGATCCAATCATCGTCTCCCAAGGTACGATCCTCTCTAGTCACCCAATAATAAAGGCTCTTAATGTCCTCTAAGAACCTTAAGTCTGGAACTCTTTCTTAATTTCAAGTGTAGGGATCTTACTCGGACCTGCTCCATCATTACTAGGTATCTTAACAACTGCGGCTATATCATTAGAGGCAACTGTGGCAGTGTCTCTCTCTAGAGCCTTCCCCTTGAAACCGAAGTAATCTACCTGAGTAGCTGGGGATTTGGTGCTAAGCTCTCCATACCTCTCAATATCCTCGTACCACCATGGATATGGCTCACCGGGCATGACCTTGCTAATGGTCTCTCCTGATTTTCCACTTCCACTACAGACAGCCATTACCTGAGCTTTCTGTAATCCTAATGACCAAACAAACTTATTAATGAGCACTATAACATGCTTTCCTCAAGATTCAAAGCATACAAATTCTAAAAATTTGTTCTGAGTGCCAGAACCATTTGCTCTGATACCATAAATGTAACACCTTATGTTTACGACCTTATATTGTGCCAAGTTAAGATATTCGGAAGCACAATTTAAGGTTACCGGGTTGAAAAACTTGAATTTAAAAATTTCTTTTCCCGCATTACTATTCACTGTAACCTTAAACTTGGCATAACTTTGGAAAATCATAACTAATTCTAGAAAAATCAAAACAAGGTGTTCCAAGTCTCACTCGAAGCTCTTACATCATCTATCAAGGAAAAATGACCTCAGGTTCCACTTTAATCAGAAACGCATCCGCTTTTAATTTCGAAAAGTACTGTTCATTTGGTCATTTTTCTATTTTCCAGGATTTTTGCCTAACTTTGAAAAGGCATAACTTCTTGCACAGAGCTCCGATTGTGACACTTTACCACTCATTTTAAAGGGAAAAATAAGATCTATTTGCATACCAAATTTCAGAGAAAAATTCAACCATTTGACTAGGGTCTTCATTGGTCAAAGTTTGGTCAAATCTTGACCATTTTTATCCCCTTTTTCACCAATTCTAACAGCATTTCGTTTTTCACTATAAGCATACCATAATCACACATAAAGCACTCTACCATTAATATACATTCAAAAAGGTTATCATATCATGTGTTCATGATCAGAGTATGCTTACATGGCTTGAAAGAGAAAGGTTCAAAACCGTATAATACAATACATAACTCATAACTTCCTCAAGCCATGATTATTTTTTTCCCTTCTCCTTGGCAGTAGTGGCACCTAGGATATCATGTTATAGGAGGAATGAGATTTCATAGAAATCCCAGTAGCATTGAACATACAACCATCAAGTCAACATGCATAAGATGTCATGCTACATGCAGTAAAATAACATTTCTAGTCTTTATGCCATGCCATAACCATTATGTATCCATGTCATCATATCATGGAGCATATAATCATTCTGGTCAAAACTCAATCATGCAAGAGCCAAGGCATACATTGCAAGGAGTTCACATCATCTGGGCATAAACATTCTCATGGCACATAAACACACATAGCAGAAACACCAAATGCAGATCAACAAAATAATTGCAAGTTCACGCTACCTCAATTCCACGCTTAATGTTTCCTCCTTGTTTCCTTGCTTGAGATCCTCTTAGGTTTCCAGAAAATTGCCTATCAACCATACAGTAAGGGTATGGTAAATTCCATATCCAGTATACAATTCTTTCTCTATACAATGCTACCCTTGTGCCTTTCAATTTATAATTTTCTATATACTTTTCCTAAACCTTTGACTTTGGTTTGACCAAACCTTAATCCTCAGTTAAGGTCTTGGAATTCTTCCTTAATCCATGATTAATCATGCTTTCTTGGTTAATCACTAACCCTTAATCCTTAATCCAATATTTAATTAAGGTCCTCAAGTCACATAGTCATTAGTACAACATAATCTTCTAAGATTAAGTCACTAATCCCTTATGGATTAACCATTAATCATTCTCTAATCAACATGATTAACCATTAATCATTTCTAATCAACATGATTAACCATTAATTAATCATCCTTCAATTAGCATAACTAATCACTAATTACTAATTAATCAAGGTAGCTAACCTTAATTACTTACTAATCTTTAATCAAATAACATGATTAATCTTAGCTATCACTAAACCATAATTAATCAAGGTAATTAATCCTAATCTTCCTCAAATAAATAATTAACTAAAAATAATTAACACTTAGGGAGGTAAACATACCTTAATTAGCTCTTAATCGGCGATTAGAGGTGTCTAACTTTGCTTTCTCCCTTTCTCTCTCTTCTTTCTTCCTTTCTCTCTCCTAGAACTCAAGAACACAACATTCCCTCTCATGCAAACCACCTTGGCCGAATTCTTCATGGAAGGGGGGGTATTTATAGGCTTTGATTTTTCAAAATTCCAAAAATGCCCTTCGGGAAAAAGATGCGATCTCGGCCGTCCATTTTTTTCTACTTTACACATGGACAAATCTTAGGGCACACACCATAAGAAGTTGACACATGGATGGACACCTAATCACCATGTGATTTTCATGTGGAAATAAAATATTATTTTATTGTTTTGTCTCTTATTTCCCTTTATGCCCTTGAACAATTTGGAAAATTCCAACTTTGTCCTCCCCCTTTATTTTGGCCGAAATATTACTCTTAATATTGGAAAAAAATGACTCATCCAATAATCAGTGCAATCCACTGATTATTTGTGTATTTCCGATCCGATTTTCCAACAATCCTGTCCAATTTACTGTCACAAAATTTTGATTTCAACACCTCATTAAATTCCCCTCATTCCAAGGGTAATCCATGATTTTTCTCAAGTTTTACCTCCCTCTATAATTTTCTAAATTTTATTCTGTCAAAAATCACTATTCTACCGATAATAATTCGGTAATAAATATTCTTTAACTAACTTCTGTACATCCAAAGGTGGGAAGTAATTTTATAAATTAGGATAATATGTCACATAATTTATCCATATTTTTTCTTGAATTTTTGAGGCCTCTATATATTTTAAATAATGGAAATTGGCTAATTTTCCTTAATTAACCAAAAATTCCAATAATTACAAATAATTCCTGATAAATTATTTTCAATCTTATATTCATCTTCTAAGCCTCAAACATTATTCTGTCCCCTCCTTTCTATTTTTCATGATTTTCTGGGAATTTTCAGGAATTTCAGACATTATTTCCAATACTACCCTTTCTTAACTGATCTTTTCAAAAATGACCGTTATGTCCCTATCCTGATTTTTCCTCATAGCCTGGTCCTCTACCAGTCTACTATACTATTTGGCCTTAGTCAGTCACAAATCATTCATCAATTAGAATAGAATTATCAGGGTGTGACAATATGCATCCATAACATAAATTACATAACAAGAGAATTACATATTGAATGATAATATCATTCATTAACATCAACAATTCTCCACTTTCTTCTCCTTGCTTCTCATGCCATTATTGCCCATTGATGATTGACCTAAATGGTTGATTAGGGAGGGGTGAGATTCGGGGGAATCTCAGTAGAAAACAATACCATATTAATCATGCTAGATGGATGCTGATGCACTACACGTAACTTGTTTATTCTCTTGTTAATTAGTGACATATTAGCATGCTCAAAGCTAACTTCTTGATGCATGGCCATGGAGACATAATCTACTCATCATGAATAGCAATTATAGCAGCTAAAACATGTCACAATAACATTCAATAACATGTACACGGCAACACACAAGCATACAACATCAAGCAATGACAATAGGTAAGTTCACTATCTTGCACCTCAAGCTTTCCTCTTACTTTTCCTTTGACTCCCTTGACTTTCCAACCATGTAGGCATTGGATGAACATCATCAAACATCCTCTTGGATGTTCCAAGGTTCTAAACATAATCAAAATGATCACACAATCTATTAGGATCACTAAATTACATAAAGTTCAAGACTAGCCATCTGGAACCTCAATCCTTTCTCTTGCTTTTAGGGTTTTCTTTCTAACTTCTCTAACATAAATCTTATCATTTCCCATCCTTAAGATCTATTTCTCGTCAATTAGGACCACTTTAGATGGCTTTAGATTCAAGAATATCAAAGCTGGAAATTTTGGTTCGCGGGTACTGTTCACACAGAAACTCCAGAATTTTTGCTCAACTTTGAAAATTCATAATTAATTCTAGAAAAATTGAAACTGAGTGGCTCCAAGTCTCACTGAAATCTCCTTAAGTTAGCTTTAAGGGAAAAATATTTCCAGGGACCAATTCTATGCTGAACAGTACCGTAATTGTACGGAACTCTACACTCTTTCAAAAGTTCAACACTGTTTCTAGATTTCAAACCCTAACTTTGAAAAATCACCATAAATCGTACACATATCCAAATGAAGTGTTCTACCCATGGATTTAAATCTCACAGAGTGTACTTTAAGCATGAAAAATTTAAGAATCAGATATGAATAGAAACTAATTCGAAATAAGCATCAAAGCAGATGCTATAGCCATCACATACCTTGATCTTGAAGCTTGAACTTAGGTGGACTTTCTCTCACTAGAAATAGCTCTTTCTCTCTCTAGATGCAAGAGCGGTAGAGTTTCCCCTGTAGATCCTTGCTTGGCCAAAATATGAAAGGGAGGGAGTGCCTATTTATAGCCAAAAATTTGGCTTGAATGGACCAAAATACCCTTGGTGGCTAATAAAAAGGGTAAGGGCAATTTTGGAACTTCAAGTTGACTTTTGCATCATCATTGCATCATCTTCTTGCATCATGCTTACCTCAACCTTCTAGAAGATGTCAAGTGTCATGAAAGTGGTGGAGGAGATGAGAGATTAGATCCTAGCCGTTGGATCAAACTTAATTCCTCCGAATTTACTTGGTCCACGTTTCTCCGGCTTCCTTTATAGCCTTTCAGAGCTCAGAAAATTCTTCTGTCTGCTCCATAAATTCCTTTTAGCTCTAGAGAATGTCTATGAGTTTTGTTAGGCCATAATACTTCCTTTAAACTTTGCATAAAAATTCATTTACCAAAATGCCCTTTTATCAACAAAACCGGCTCTGTAATTTATTAAAGCCACTCCACTAGCCTTTTGGTTGCGGGACTAATTTTATAAATTACTACAACCTTTCAACCATTTAACCTCATTTTTGTATACATTTTTGAGGTCTCGTGCTATTTTAAATAATTACCTCAAATAGTATACTTTTTTACCAGTAATAACCTCATAAATTCCATTGAAGCTGCCTCAGGGGTATTTTTGTCTTTTCTCTTCACAGAAGAGCCTTAGAATATTATTTCCTATTTTTGGGATTTTCTTGGAATTCTTTGTGTACTCTTCTATTTTTACCCCTGCTGGTCATCACTTTCTGAATTTACGGTTTAGTCCCTGCTTGGACTTAACTTCATATAATCCTCTCTTTGAAGCTTCTAGCTTAACCTTTGGCCTATATCTAGACTCTTTTCTCTCTCTGGGCCTTTGAGACTTTACTGGAGCCTCTAACTTTAATTACATTTTAGCCCCTTAGAACTTTCACTTTGCAGTTTAGTCCCTAAAACTGCCTTAATTTTGTTTCTCGTCTTTGGGACCTCTGCTAATAGGGGTAAGGTAGCCTATCCAATTTAGACTATTTCTGGTACTTCTAGGCCCAAAAGTTTGGATGTTACAATTCTCCCCCTCTCAAAAGAATTTCGTTCTCGAAATTCCGAGTCAACCCTCTATTCTTACCTTTAACGAGAGGTTAACTGAGGAGAATATCCTCACTTATACTTAACTTTGACCTCTTTAACTTTTTATTATACCTTGTTTTCATGTTTCAACCTTGGACTTCATACTTACATAACTTGTCGTTCTATACTTTTATGTCATTTACATGAGCATAGCCTTTGCTTTTAAGCATTTTGTCTCCACTGCTCACATTCTTCCTATACTTTAGGCTCATCCTTTCATAAAAATACCATGACAGTATACTTGTCTTCTTGGTATTTTACTATACCATGGCATTTTGGGTTCTCTTAATACAACCTTTATCTATTCTTTGTTGTATACCCTACCATTCCTCTTTACTTTAAGAGCATATCTCCTTTCTTTCCTTCATTGACTAGAACAAAATTGAGCACAGTCTAATCAACAATAGAGATGTCTGGAACAAGTCAAGGGTACTCTCTCTATATTAGTCTATTGCTGAAGGAGATTTCAATATCTTAAACTCATCTCTGGTCGTAGTCTTCCCAAAGAGGTACTGTACTCTTACCCTTATGGCTCAGCTACTTTCTCTTAGGCTTGGTCTACTATGACCTCGGGAGCTACTGCACTCTACCGTAAGCCTCTTCAAGATCCGTCATGACCCTGTAATACTATCATCAATCTGAGCCATCTTAGGATCTCTAGGAGACTCTAGACCATAGAGTTGAGTAATAAAATAAGTCACCTCCACTCAGCTAGTAACTTGACTGATTATTCCCCAAAACTGATCACAGATATCAGTATTGTCTTCTTAGGCCTTACTCAATCCTCTCCGTCAACTCCTGGAATTCTTAGCCTTTCCATATTTCTTTAGCCCTTAGTTTTAGCTTCCTTATGCCACTTTCCTTTTTCTGTGCCTTTCGAATGCTTAGACACTGGCTCATCTCTTGAGCCCATTAATTTGCCATTATATCAATGCCAGCCTACCTTATCTTAGGACTCTATAGTCCTTGCTGTCTCTTAACAATTTGGACCACATCAGGAGAGGACTGATATCATCATATTCTCATTATCTCTCAGTATTCCATAGTACCCTGTTAAGCTCGAGGAGCATCTGTTTGCATATCACGCTTCTGTTGTCTTAACCAATTTCACTCTCTCTCTTTGGGGTACGATCCATCCTGTGCCTTGCCTCGGCTGCTTCTACTTTTCCTGTGGGAGGACAGATTACTCTTACTGGAGTATCTTCAACTCAACCACTTACTTTCTGTTTCATTCCTTCAGAGGATAGCTTACTCTTACGAGAGCAGTGTCACTCTGATCTAGAGAACCACTTTCGCAATCTTAGAGAGGTACTTCATGGTCAAGACTTTCCTCATATGCAATCTCTACCAGGGTACCTTCCTTGAATACCATATCCTTATCAAAGGGAGCCTCTCTGCTGGATTACATAATCTTATAGGTAGTGGCATCTGTCTATAGGAATCTCATTCCTTAGATTCCTTAATGGCCTGAGTGCCATGGTTGCACGCTCTTAGATACTTTAGGGACATAAAAGAATATTGTTTAGTCCCTAACATTATCATGTATCTAAGCATCATCGAGCTCTAGGTATCACCAGGAACTTACTTATCTCTCTTTGTTCATTAGTTCCCAATGCAACCATCCACTATCATGTTCTTAATCATTTCCTTTCATCTCTATCCTTGAGAGGGATCTTGCCTCACTCTACTCTTTCTAAATTTCTTTACCTCTTGACCAATTATTCTTATGGTCAAGTATTGATCACCATATTTTCATCACATCACACAGCAAACATTTAATCACTTTGTTGTGTGGTATCTAGGTCTGGCACCTAGGTCATCATTGACCCTTTATTCATTGTCATCTAATCTCTGGTCCTCTTGGTTCACTATCCCTTACGGATTTCTACCTCTATTCAGGGATTTGAACAAACCTCAAACATCTCATCCTGTTACCTTGCCTCTATCAAGGTGACATCGATTACTTAAGGTATAGGTCGACATTTAGTTCCCTTACTAGGGCATTGACTTATACCTCTGACTGGCATACTGTACCTTTAACCAATCACTTCTATGGTCATATACTAATCATAAAGTGACCATATTACACAGCAGACATTGATCATTAAAACATCTCCGCTGTGTGGCATTCCAGTCAAGCACCTTTAACTAATCACCTGAGGCTTAGGTTATCACCCTGCTTCCCTATTAGGGTCTGGACTCCTATTCCTTACTGGCTTACCATATTCTTAGCCATTCCCCTCTAGAGACTGAAAGAGAGCCTTTCTTATCGTTCACTTAGGGGTTCTCACTCAAAAATTTATCCAAGCTATGCAGTAATGCAAACTCGAGTCGTTTCTCTTTTGGGAGCCTTAGTTAGTTATCTAGGTTAGACTAAATGTTATGCAGAGTAATGAAAAAGGGGGGGGTTTTGGGTTTTTAACATTTAATGAAATGCTAAAACTAAATGCAATTAAATCAAATCTAATTTACTATGTTTTTGGATTTTTCTAAGATAGTAGTAATGTAGTGGAAATTAATGATAGGTAATCTCTTGAATACGGCTTTGAAGCAATCATAGTTCAAAATAATTTTGGGAGTAAAAATCACCAAGTTTTCTACATGAACAACCTTAAAGAACTCTTTAAGTCTAGGATCTTAATCAATGGCACCCACCTCATAAGATCCTATTAAGCTCACTTAGTGTGTGTATTAAGATTAATTAATGCACTTGGTTTAATGCAAGCCTAGATTAACTCAACAATCAAACAATACCATGCAAGAAAGAGAGTATCAGAAGAGTTGCATAGAAACATACATGTAACCACATATATTGAAGCTCAAATTCAGCATTAACTAATCCAATACACAAAATAATCATCCAGAATTGATTACAACCATAATCAAAATAGTTCAGCCCAAATTTACAAATCCTAAGACCTAAAAATTCATAAATAAAGAACTAGAACTATGGATGAAGCTAACTCCCCTTTGAAGCTCTTGGAACTCATGCTTCTTCCACCATATTCAAGAGTTGAGAGGCTTAGCTCATCATAGCTCTTGAATCAGCTCCAACTAGAGATTGTTCTTCAGCCATGACAGTAGCAGATGGAAGAAATGGAAATGGAGGATTAGGGTTTCTGAGGGAGAGATAAGAGAAGAAGATGATAGAAACGTAGGTGGAAGCTGAATAATGAGAGTCTGATCTCATCATACCCAAAATAGGGTTTCTAACCCGAAAATTGCGTGCATGGGTCGGTTTCTGGGGATGGGTAGGTCAAAATTTCCCGAAATGGTCGGGTCTGAGATTTGCTGATACGAGAGGTTCACCGCGGTGAAACATGGCAGAGAGCCTTGCTTCAACAGATGATTTTCACCGCGGCGAAGTCAGATGTGTGCTGCGGCGAACTTAGGCAGAGGATCCTTTCTTGCTTCTTGTGCCTTGAGTTCTTCAATTCTGGTCCCAATCTTTAATGTCCTACAATAGAAAGCAACAAATTGAAGTATCAATTGTCCTAGAAATCAATTGAGTCCAATTAATAACCAATTATGACAATTTAATCCTCAAAATGACACTAACTTAAAGTAAGGACTCTTAATCTAAATTAAGCACAATTATCATTAAAAAGGGCCAGAAAATATCACAAAATCATGGATAATGAAATGAAAAGATAATAATATCTTGAGCTCAAACAAATTCCCCCACACTTAGACCTTTGTACTCCTGGACAAAGCTCAAGAATAATTCAAAGTGATACTAGCACAAAGAGAAACACTACTATGCTTAAAGATAAAAGTAGAAGATTAGAAAGAAACTCTCATAGGGTTGACATCAGTAAACAAGGATATGCTAAGAAAATGAGCACAATGGATAATTAACTCAAAAGATTGATCAAGAAAGATCTAACTCACGGATAAGTGTTTCACTCTTAACTCACTTGTTTTAGGGTTATTTCACTCCAAGTCTACTAAATCCAATTTCTACCATAGGCTTGTAATAATTCTACCTCTCCACCACAGGAAGCAAACTTTGTAAATCAAGAGGACTTTTAAGGTTTAGAACTTGAATGAAGGCCAAGTGAAATGAATGGGATGAGAATGAAAATGAAAATGAGTACAAGCATACAAATTATTAAGACAGAATTAATCTAAATAAAAGCAAGGGAAGAAGCTACTTAGTTTTTATTCCATAATTTTTATATCTTTATCCTTTCTTTACTCTTTTTTCTTTCTTTCTTTCTTTCTTCTTTTTTTTTTTTACTACCCCTTTTCTTTTTTTTTTCTTTTTTTTTTTTTCAAATGAAGCAGCTTCTCTCTTCTTCTTTTTTTAGCAATAAATTACAAGATAATTGCATGCATGTACTCAAAATGAAGGCTCAAAGGGGTTCACAATAGTGAAATGATTGGGTTTGTGTTTGGGAAACAAGGGTTTGAAATCGAATGCCTCTATCATATTTACAAAAATTGATTCACTAAGCTTCGATTAAGAATTAAAACAAGTTCTAGAGAAATATGAAATAAGTAGATTCACTCAATTTAATAACTTTAGGCTCAAAGATCCTTCCAACAAGGTTAAAATCTCAATTAACCAATCTCAAGGGTTAACAACCACATAGTCATGATTTCAAAGCATATCATCATTTACTATCTGTCAAAAACATGAGAATAACTAGCCTAAGTTCATCCCTCATTTAAAAGCATGGAAAATTTTCTAAAAGTACTAGTACAATTTGAACTTTTTTAATAAATTTAAAAAGGGATGCAGGAGTATAAAGAACCTAAGCCAGGAAAAATTTCTGAAAACCAGTTGAAATTGCAAAGAATTAATTATTTGAGTAATATATATATATATTTTTAAAGAAGGGTGATCGCCGCAGCGAACTATTGAGGTTACCGCGGCGAACTGAGGCAAAGACGAAATCTGGGGAAAAGGGCTGGCTTTCGTTGCGGCGAAAGTATCCCAAGAGAAAATTAATGTGAAAGAAAGGGGGGATTCGTCGCGGCGAAGGGTAATGTTGCCGCGGCGAAGGGTGGCAGAAACGAAAAATCCTGTGCAATTTCAACTCTTCAACAACTAAACTCAAAATATTCACAATTCAACCACTTTATAAGTTCAAAAACACCTCAAAATCAAATAGATGCATGGATGCAAGAGAAATATTTGCTAGAATCCACAATAAGTCCCTCCCCTACACTTAAGCACAACAGAAGAAAGGAAAAAGACAAGAACATAAAGGGGAAAAATTATTAAAATCAAAAACTACAAGCTAAAACTAGACTACTTTTTCCTACTAGTAAGCTCATTCCCTCACACTTATCTCACTAACTCATGCAACAATCAAATCAATCAAAACAAAGCAAAACATGGTAAACAAGATAGGTAAAGGAAAGAAGCAACCTGAGGTGTCATGGAGGCTGATAGCTCTCCTTAAAGAAACGAAGGCGCTCCTTTTTGACTTGGAAGAACCGGCCTTCAGCATCCTTTATCACAACCTTCCTACGCTGGCATGTTGACTGAACTTCAAAAGGTCCAATCCATTTGGCCCTTTTCTCAGCCTTTGGAGTCTGATAAGTGGACAGTAGACCCCATACCTCAGTACCAGCTTTAATCTTCGCAGCCTCCTCAAGAGTTGATAGGAAAGGGTCTTCATAGACTAGATCAATGACCTTGTAGTGGTCAATGGAGAGAGGAGGGAAAGTGGCAGAAGGTATCTTAATTTTCTTCTTCTCCTTAAAATAGAGCTCGAGAGATGTAGGCTCTTTGCTCTTTTCCTACGAATGCACTTTCTTTCTATCAGTAGGAGCAGCCACCATCTCTTGAAAGGTTGTCTCAGTTGAGGGTGTAGATATGGTAGGGTGGATAACAACTGGAACTGTAATAGGTCTATGCACAGCATTCAGGGCACGCAGCTCCCTAAAAAGGTTGAAATATTTCTTTTCCTTGGAAGTCTTTTCAGCTCTACTAACACCTGTACCATCATAAAAAACAAAGCCTTTCTCGAGCTCATGGGGGTTAGTAGAAGACTCCACAAATGCAACATCAGTAATAACATAATTACATGGAGTGGAAAGGGTGTAATCTAACTGATGAATAGCAGAACAGTCCATGTCACTACCATTTAAAAGGGAGGGGGAAGCAGAATCAAAAATAGGGGATGAAACATGCATCTCATTAACATTATCAAGCATATATATGAACAACCCATCAATAACATTAACATCACACATAGAATAGTCTTCATGAGGTTGTTTCATTTGTTCATACATATTAAAATATGCAAATTTATCCCCAACAGACATAGTGATAGAACCCCTTTGCATGTCAATATTGGTATTAGAAGTTCGAAGAAAGGGTCTACCTAAAATCAGAGTTCCATCCCCACCTTGTTCATTAGGCATATCCAAAACATATAAATCGGCAGGGATAACTAAATCTTTTACCTTCACAAGAATATCCTCTAAGAAGCCATGTGGATACCTCACGGTCCTATCAGCTAACTGAAGCATCATGGTGGTAGGTTTGAGGCTTTTGATTTGTAAAGACTCATACATTGATTTAGGCATAACATTAATTGCAACACTTAAATCAAGTAAAGCTTTAGGAATGGTTGTCCTACCCACAGTACAATGTATAGTAAAGGAACCGGGGTCTTAATACTTAATTAGGAGTTGTGGTTTAAACAAGGCAGACACACTCGAGGGTAACTGAACTCTTTCATTAGGTTTAAACTTCCTCTTATTTGTGCACAACTCTTTCAAAAATTTAGCATATTTAGGGATCCTCTTAATCAGTTCAAGCAAGGGTATATTAACTTCAACTTTTCTAAATGTCTCAAGCAACTCATTATCTTGTTTTTCATTAGCAATTTTCATGCTCTTTAAGTAAGAGTGAGGAAAAGGGAGTTCATTGAGATTTACCTCCTTACCCTCATTGCTTAAGGTTCCATGAGTGCTTGTCTCTGGTTACTTCTTGCTCTCCTTGCTTTCGTGCTCTTTAGTGGACTCCTTTTTGAGCAGCTTCATTTCTTTAGAGCTTTCAGACCTCTTGGGTGGATTTTCAACCTCAATCTCTTCATCTACCTCTTCATCATCACTCAAGTCTTGAATAGGTCCAACTTTCTTTCCACTTCGTAGACATATGGCATTCACAGACTTAGGATTAATGACAGTGTTGGAAGGCATAGTTCCTGAATTCTTAGCTTGTTGGTCATTTATATTATTAGATAATTGAGTGACATAAGAACTGAGGTTGTTGGCCCTGGTTTCTATTTGCTCCATCTTACTTTCAATAGAGGCAAATCTTGCTTCAGATCTAACTTCATTCTTTGAGATATTATCATTCATCACTTGAATGCCTTTGAGAATTTGACCAAGCTTATCATCATCTTTGGAATATTGCTCTTGAGGAACCATGGCTCTAGAAGTACTCCCCTTGAAGTTATTATTGTTGTCCCCATTGCTCCATCTGAAATTTGGATTAGCCTTCCATCCTTCATTGTAGGTGTTAGAGTAGGGATCCCACTTTTGATTTAGGCGGCCTTGGAAGACTGCAGACACTTCCTCATAGTGGCCTAGACAAACGCTAGAAATATGTATGACTGATCCACATGTTTCACAACTAGGCGCTGTAATGTCCATAGGAGCGGATGGGCGATGCACACTCATATTCTTCAATTCAGCAATGATCAAAGACAATTGAGATGTCACTTGGCTTCCCAAAGAATCTACTTTTGATTCCAAAACGTCCATTCTTCTACTGTGCACCGAAGCAGCTCCCATCTCATGTACTCCTCCAGTATCTCTCACACCATGTTGTTGATGATTCAGGGCCATCTTCTTTATCAAATCCCAAGCCTCCTCAGCAGTGGAGTCTATCAAAGATCCTCCCGATGCAGCATCCAACATACCCTTCTCTTGGTTCTTCAACCCATCATAGAAGTACTGCACCAGTTGTTCATCCGGAATTTGATGATGTGGGCATCTTGAAAGTAGGTCCTGAAATCTATTCCAGTAATCATAAAGGGATTTATCGTAGTCTTGCTTGGCAGAATAAATCTCCTTCCTCATTGATGAAGTACGAGAAGCCGGAAAGTATTTCTCCAAAAATGCCTTCCTTAAGTTCCCCCAACTGTGGTATGCATCAGCTACATGTCTTGGAAGGCTCATGTACCATTCCCTAGCCTTGCCTTCCAAGGATAGATGAAAAACCTTCCATAGCACTTGGTCCAACGATGCTCCCATAGGCTTCATACTCTGACAAATCATGGAAAGAGATTGCAGGTGGAGGTATGGGTCTTCTCCTGTCAAGCCATGAAATTTTGGAAGAGAGTTAATCAATAAACCTTTAATCTCAAAGTTAACTTCAAAATTTGGACAAGCCGTAGTAAAAGGATCAAAATTTACATCAGAAGTTGTGGCTTTTCTAATTGTTCTTCTCCTAGGGTTTCCATTATTTTCTCCTACTCTCTCTTGTTCTCCATTCCCTCCATTGCCTCCATTCCTCACTTGGTTGGCATTAGGGTTAGGATGAGGTTGGTTTTGTGGTAATTCAGCCATTATCTCTTGGTTAGTAGGTTCACTCTCACTACTAGATAAGCTAGATTCCACAGAAATATTTTCTTGCTCAATCACCAACTCACTTGTCCCCTCAATTCTTTTCTCTCTTCTTATCTCTCTGAGTCTTCTCTCAATCTCAGGGTTATAGGGCACAAGTTTTGTTTTTTGTGGCATGCAAGATAAAAGTCACAAGAGAAAGAGCAAACAAAATTGACTTGCAGCACACAAAGTCAACTAAAAGCATGCAATGTGATGAATGCAAGTGTATGGTTAAGTATGCAAGTGTAATGATGAGTATGAGTATGTATGGGTGGGTATGAGTAAGTATGCACAGATAAAGAAGCAAAGTGTAAGTTTTAAAATTTCCAGAACGGTTCGCTGCGGCGAAATAAGATGTTGGTCGCGGCGAAAGTTGGCAGAGGCGACCAGGTGTCTGATTGCAGGGAGTTGGCCGCGGCGAAAGTATCCCAAGAGAGATCCTTCGGTTTTTCAAAGAGTTGGCCGCAGCGAAAGAACAGGTTGGCCGCGGCGAAAGTATCCCAAGAGGATTCCCTCAGTAATTCGAATAGTTGGCCGCGGCGAAAGTTGACAGAATGCTTATCAGATACTGGACTCCACTGATGTAACGTGAGAGATACTGAAATCAAGAAAAGCAGTATATTTGTTTGTATTTCCAAAAATTTTGATGCTATGCAAGATGAAAACCTATACTATGAACAAATATGCAACTAAACTACCCTAAATGCTACCCAAAAAGATCAAAACTTCAATTGTCAATCAAATAGCACAAGCTAACCTAGAGAACCAATTTCTTGGCACCCCGGCAACGGCGCCACTTGAAAGAGAGCCTTTCTTATCGTTCGCTTAGGGGTTCTCACTCAAAAATTTATCCAAGCTATGCAGTAATGCAAACTCAGGTCGTTTCTCTTTTGGGAGCCTTAGTTAGTTATCTAGGTTAGACTAAATGTTATGCAGAGTAATGAAAAAGGGGGGGTTTTGGGTTTTTAACATTTAATGAAATGCCAAAACTAAATGCAATTAAATCAAATCTAATTTACTATGTTTTTGGATTTTTCTAAGATAGTAGTAATGTAGTGGAAATTAATGATAGGTAATCTCTTGAATATGGCTTTGAAGCAATCATAGTTCAAAATAATTTTGGAAGTAAAAATCACCAAGTTTTCTACATGAACAACCTTAAAGAACTCTTTAAGTCTAGGATCTTAATCAATGGCACCCACCTCATAAGATCCTATTAAGCTCACTTAGTGTGTGTATTAAGATTAATTAATGCACTTGGTTTAATGCAAGCCTAGATTAACTCAACAATCAAACAATACCATGCAAGAAAGAGAGTATCAGAAGAGTTGCATAGAAACATACATGTAACCACATATATTGAAGCTCAAATTCAGCATTAACTAATCCAATACACAAAATAATCATCCAGAATTGATTACAACCATAATCAAAATAGTTCAGCCCAAATTTACAAATCCTAAGACCTAGAAATTCATAAATAAAGAACTAGAACTATGGATGAAGCTAACTCCCCTTTGAAGCTCTTGGAACTCATGCTTCTTCCACAATATTCAAGAGTTGAGAGGCTTAGCTCATCATAGCTCTTGAATCAGCTCCAACTAGAGATTGTTCTTCAGCCATGACAGTAGCAGATGGAAGAAATGGAAATGGAGGATTAGGGTTTCTAAAGGAGAGATAAGAGAAGAAGATGATAGAAACGTAGGTGGAAGCTGAATAATGAGAGTCTGATCTCATCATACCCAAAATAGGGTTTCTAACCCGAAAATTGCGTGCATGGGTCGGTTTCTGGGGATGGGTAGGTCAAAATTTCCCGAAATGGTCGGGTTTGAGATTTGCTGATACGAGAGGTTCGCCGCGGCAAAACATGGCAGAGAGCCTTGCTTCAATAGATGATTTTCGCCGCGGCGAAGTCAGATGTGTGCCGCGGTGAACTTAGGCAGAGGATCCTTTCTTGCTTCTTGTGCCTTGAGTTCTTCAATTCTGGTCCCAATCTTTAATGTCCTACAATAGAAAGCAACAAATTGAAGTATCAATTGTCCTAGAAATCAATTGAGTCCAATTAATAACCAATTATGACAATTTAATCCTCAAAATGACACTAACTTAAAGGAAGGACTCTTAATCTAAATTAAGCACAATTATCATTAAAAAGGGCCAGAAAATATCACAAAATCATGGATAATGAAATGAAAAGATAATAATATCTTGAGCTCAATCAGAGACGTCTTTCAACTTTAACTCATTCTCTGGTCAAGCTCTCTCAGCTCAATCATTCCTCTCTTGAGGGGGAGTCTTTTAGCAACGACTACCTATCTCTCAGGTTACTCTCTGTCATTCCTTACTTCTTTTCTATGTCTATTTCCCTTTAAGAAAACACCTCAATATCTTAACCTCAGTTGGACCAATCCTAGTAACCCGTTCCTTTTCTAATTTAGATTTCCTCTAATACCGGGCTTTGCTTGAACCAATACTCTGCTTATACATTGGTCAGAACCTCTGGTCTGTTTACATACTTGCCAGAACCTCCGCTCTGATACCAAAATGAAGCCTTTAACCCCTTAGAGTACGTATTCGTAAGTGTTATGGTTCAAGTAGATCATGACACAAGCCCGTGGATTTAAAATTTTAACATAATTACTCGGGTTACTATTCACTGTTAAATTTTCAGATTACAGGTCCAACTTCAAAAATTCATAACTAATTCCGTACAAATCGTGTTGAGGTGATCTAAAATTCTACTGAAAGCTATTTTGATGCTCTTTAAGGAAAAATATCTAATTGGACTTATCCTTGCCCAATTCATACAGTTAAATCAATAGATATCACTATTCATTTCAAAAATCTGGAACTTCCAGATTCTGTGCTTCAACTTTGGAAATTTGTATCTCCTTGTGTACACATCCAATTGATGTGATCTGCCTCTCATTTTAAAGCTTGGGATGTTTACTATGAATCTGCCAAATCTTGTGACTTAACTTGTTCATTTGATAGGTCAAAATGGAGCTACAAACTCACTGCTTCAGGACCTACGTTTTATCCCTTAACATCTCTTTACTTTAATTCTTTTTATTTCTTTGGCATACATAATATGGACTTACTCTTTTCCATTCATGCTCATACATTTCTATACATGCCATAAGCATTGTAATTAAATACATGGCATCATATGCATCCATAACATAAATTACATAACAAGAGAATTACATATTGAATGATAATATCATTCATTAACATCAATAATTCTCCACTTTCTTCTCCTTGCTTCTTATGCCATTATTACCCATTGATGATTGACCTAAATGGTTGATTAGGGAGGGGTGAGATTTGGGGGAATCTCAGTAGCAAGCAATACCATATTAATCATGCTAGATGGATGTTGATGCACTACACGTAACTTGTTTATTCTCTTGTTAATTAGTGACATATTAGCATGCTCAAAGCTAACTTCTTGATGCATGGCCATGGAGACATAATCTACTCATCATGAATAGCAATTACAATAGCTAAAACATGTCACAATAACATTCAATAACATGTACACGGCAACACACAAGCATACAACATCAAGCAATGACAATAGGTAAGTTCACTATCTTGCACCTCAAGCTTTCCTCTTACTTTTCCTTTGACTCCCTTGACTTTCCAACCATGTGGGCATTAGATGAACATCATCAAACATCCTCTTGGATGTTCCAAGGTCCTAAACATAATCATAATGATCACACAATCTATTAGGATCACTAAATTACATAAAGTTCAAGACTAGCTCTCTTGAACCTTAATCCTTTCTCTTGCTTTTAGGGTTTTCTTTCTAGCTTCTCTAACATAAATCTCATCATTTTCCATCCTTAAGATCTATTTCTTGTCAATTAGGACCACTTTAGCTGGCTTTAGATTCAAGAATACCAAATCTGGAAATTTTGGTTCGCGGGTACTGTTCACGCAGAAACTCTAGCATTTTTGCTCAACTTTGAAAATTCATAATTAATTCTAAAAAAATCAAAACTGAGTGGTTCTAAGTCTCACTAAAAGCTCTTTAAGTTAAATTTAAGGGAAAAATAGTTTCAGGAACCAATTCTATGCTGAACAGTACCATAATTGTACGGAACTCTACACTCTTTCAAAAGTTCAACACTGTTTCCAGATTTCAAACCCTAACTTTGAAAAATCACCATTTCTTATTTTAAGCATAATGGAAGCCTTAAAACATTGAAAAAAATCATCCTAGGGTTTAGTCATTAGCTTGGCCAAAAATAATACTCAAAGAAACAACCATGAAAAATGCTTTAAAACAACTTATAATCACTTGCAAACACTAGAACTAGCTCGTGTTGTTGTGTCTTAACAAGTGTGATGAACAAAACTTCCTTCCCCTCAAGATAAACCAGTTCGGCCAGCCTTTAAAGGAGAGAAGAACAGATTTTTCAACCACAAAAAGGGAAGAAAAGAAAGCAAGAACACATATAGAACCATGAACTCACCTTAGATCTTTGATTGTATGACCAAAGGTGCTTTGCTTTCCCTTGCTTTTCTCTCAAAACTCTCTCTTTTCTCTCCCTTTCCTCTCTTGCATGAAATGGATCTGAATTAGGGGGAGGAATGGCTTTCTCTTGAAGCCAAAATATCCCAACTAACATCCTTTAATGCTATGACACACCCTTTAATGCTATGCCATGTGTCAAGTGCTTACTTAATCTTTCATAATTAACAAAATCAAAAAGTAATTAATTACCAAAGTCAAAATCCTCTCCATTTAAAGAGTGACACTTGGCAAGTCCAAATCCTCTCCATCAAGAGCTTGACACATGGCTCAATATGATCCATTTGATTTGCAAGACACTAGTCTTGCTTTATCAGTATACTTTGGCTCTGAGTTTAACTTCTTTTCTACAATTACAGTAGTTTAGCCTCTGTAATTATTTTCTATCAAATCCTTAATTTATTCTCCTCATTTTTATCTTCCCAAATTGCCCTCTTTGCCTTAAAATTAATTTCCTAATAATTAAATAAAAAGGAAAATTAATTTCCTTCTCTTTAGGGATTTTTCCACTTTTCACAAGTATTTAGAAAAATCTGGGATACTTGAGGGTCTTCATTTAATTCCATAATCTCATATAATCCCTTGGAGTCTCATAGGAATTTTCTTGGAATTTTATTCCTCTTAAAAATATTTATTTAGAATTTTCCAAATAAAATCCCTTAATTTGCCTAAATCACCCCTTTAAATTCTCTTATAATTTCTCTAAGGGTAATTTGGTCATAAAACTAACTTTATAATTCCATATAACTCTCAAGGGATATTATCCTTATTTTTCCTTAGTTTTTCAAGGCTTGGAAATATTTTTCCATAATTACATTTGACCAATTTTCCTTAATTAGTCAAATTCCTATAATTGGCTTGGAAAATTACTGTAATTATTTTCCACCAAAATTTTTCTACTTCTCCTTATCATTTTAATCCTCAATAATTTGAGAATATTCCTTATTTCTAATTATCATAATGCTGGATGTGACATCTACAGCAACCGCCTTAGAGGGATTCTTCTCCATGACATCTTCCTCCATATCTAAAACAACAACAGGAAACCTTTCCCCAACAGAATCATTACTGACAATAGAGGAATCACAGTCCAACTTGGAGTCAAGGGAGGAAACAGAAAATGTCTGTGGGATAGAAAGCATGCAATTAACCACAGTACAATCAAGGCATGTAACATCACCACTACATGAACAAGTAGAAAGTGTAGAGTAAAGAGATGAAAAGGAAGAAATGGATTCATTCTCATCAATAGAATCATCAGTGTAAAGATCAGAATAGAAAGAGTCATTTTGCAATTCAACTTCAGAGCAAGCATCCTCAATAGCAATGTCTATCATGTTAACCCCTAAAAGTGAATAGTCATGTTTCATTGCTTCATACATTTTAAAAGAAACTTTATTATCATCCACCTCCATAGTTATGGTGCCCTCTTTCATGCTAATCATAGTATTAGCAGTCCTTAAGAAAGGTCGACCAAGGATGAGTGTAGTGTCATTTACAAGTTCAGAAGACATGTCAAACACAAAAAAATCAGCAGGAAAAACCAATCCCTTAACGTGGACTAAAATGTCTTCAATAATGCCCTCAGGATACTTAATAGTCCTATCAGCAAGTTGGAGCACAACAGTAGTAGACTTAAGAGTCTTGACTCCTAGAGAGGTGTATACAGACTTAGGCATGACATTAATGGCTGCACCTAGATCTAACAGGGTTCCCCCTATAGTAACCTTTCCTATAGTGTAAGGGATAGTAAAAGATCCAGGGTCTTGACACTTTACAGGAATTTGGGGTTTAAACAATGTAGACACATTATAGGGTAATTGGACTCTCTCATTAAGTTTAAATCTCCTCTTTTGAGTACATAATTCTTTTAAGACCTTAGCATACTTAGGAATCTTTTTAATCAGGTCAAGCAAGGGTATATTCACTTCTACTTTCCTAAATGTCTCAAGCATCTCATGATCTTGCCTCTCCTAACCTATTTTAACATTTTTCAAATAAGCATGAGGAAAAGGTAGTTCATTGATGTTTACCTCCTTACCTTCCTTGCTTGAGGCTCCATG
Source organism: Neltuma alba (assembly GCF_004799145.2). NCBI lineage: Eukaryota > Viridiplantae > Streptophyta > Magnoliopsida > Fabales > Fabaceae > Neltuma > Neltuma alba. The sequence continues at coordinate 32,031 of NW_021635074.1, read as the reverse complement.
ATTACTTGGCTCATATTCCTCAGCTTTACCCTTGCCATCATGTTCTTTTGGGGCTTCTTTCCGCTTTAGCCTTATCTCCTTGGAGCTTTTAGAATTCTTGACCTTTGAAGATGCTTGTGGCAGCTCATCACACAAGATTTCCTCATCTATAACTTCATCCTCCTCTTCTCTAAAATTCATTTGCTTCCGACTCCTAAGAGTAATGGCATTCAAGCCCTTAGGATTGATAACAGTGTTGGAGGGAATAGCGCCACTGCTCCTTGCTTGTTGCTCACTCATGTTGTTGGACAACTGAGTTACACAGGAGTTGATGTTCTCAGACTTAGTTTCCCATTGTTCCATCCTCTTTTCTAGAGCACTAAATCTGGCATCATTCTTGGAGCAATCTTGCTAAATTAGTGAGGCTAAGGAGTTGAACTGAGTAGCATTAGCAACCCTTTCTTCCTTCATTAAGGCCATCATATTGTGCAAGAGCTGGTTGGCATCATCTTTAGGTGGGGTGGTTAGGGCTTGAGATTGGTTTTGGAACTAGGTTGAAGATAGACCAGCTGCTCCACTCTTCTGAAATCTGTTTGGAGGTCTACTATCATCATTCCTCCAGCCCAATCGAGGGTTTTCCTTCCATCCCTCATTGTAAGTGTTAAAGTAAGGGTTCCACTTCTGATTTAGACGGCCTTGGTAGATTGCAGATACCTCCTCATAACAGCTTGGACAAACACTAGAAATATGCATAACCGAGCCACATATTTCACAACTGGGCACTGTAATGTCCATAGGAGTGGGTGGGCGATACACACTCATGTTCTTTAATTCAGCAGTGATTAGGGATAGTTGAGAGGTCACTTTGCTTTCCAACGAATCTACTTTTGATTCCAAAGTGTCCATTCTCCTATTGTGCACCGAAGCAGCTCCCAGCTCATGCACTCTTCTACTATCTCTCTGATTTAGCCCAATTATTCTATGTTATTTCATATCATTTTAAGGGTATTTATCATAGATTTTGGCTCCTTTTGATGATAATTGTGCTTGATTTAGATTAAGAGTCCTTGCTTTGAGTTAGTGTCTTTTTGAGGTTAAAATTGTCATAATTGGTTATTAATTGTATTCAGTTGATTTCTAGGACAATTGATGCTTCAAATTGTTGCTTTTTATTGTAGGACAATTGAGAATTGGAGCCAAGATCAAAGACCAAAGGATGACACAACACAAGATCAGAGTATCAGCACTAATAGAGTTCGCCGCGGCGAAGATTCTCTTCGCCGCGGCGCCAAATTGAAATCTCCACAGTAGTCTCTCGGGCAGAGTTCGCCGCGGCGAAATCACAAGATTAGGCGGAGCTCCTCTCGGGCATGCTTCGTCGCGGCGAACTCTTCGTATCAGCAACGCCATATCCGGATCAGAACGCGAAAATGGAGCTTCTAATCATATGATCCGACCCAGATGGACCCCTAAAACCCTTAGAAACCCTATTTTCGACCATACACTCCATTCCATCTCCTACAACACCTCTATTCTCCCATCCTCTTGCCTCTCCACCTCTATCTTCTTCCCCATCCATTTCCTTCATCTTTCATTCACTCCATCTCAATTCCTTCCACTCCCAGCTACCATGGCCGACGGATTCACTTCAGTTGGAGCTTTTCTTGAAGCTATGGAGAGCTAGGGTTTATCAACTCTTGAAGAATGGTGGTGTGGCTTGAGTTCCTAAGCTTCAAAGGGGAGTTTAGTTTCAGTTTGCAATTTTTAGCTATGATTTATGGCTTTTTAGGTCTAGGAGTTGTAATTTCTTAGTTAGGAACTTGGGACTGATACTGTAATTATTGGTTAATGATTACATTTGTAATTTGGATTGATTGATGTTGAACTTTGTGCTTAAATATATGTAGTTGCATATATGCTTATTGTAACTCTCATGATTCTCTCTTATCTTGCATAGTTGTGTTTGGGTATTGAGTTGATTGTGTGTTTCATTGAGCCAATTGCATGATCATTCCAAAATTACACATTAGGGGAGCTAAACAAAGTTTTCATTAATGTAAGCTTTGGACTCATTGAGTTAATGAGGTTCTCGTTAAGAAAACCTAATGGATTTGTGAAACTCCCAATATTTTAAGTGAACTATGATTGCCATCAAAACCATTTTCAAGAGATTTCCTATCATTCATTTCCATTCCATCATTATTATCTTAAAACACCAAAAAAATATAGTATCTTAGGTTTGTTTTCATTGCATTCAGTCTTGGATCAATTCATTTAAATCTTAAAAACCCAAAACCCCATTTCATTGCATTGCATGGCATTTAGTCTAGCTTAAGTAATTAATAAAGGCTCCCAAAAGTGAAACGACCCGAGTTTGCATTATACTGCTTAGCTTGGATTTATTTTTGATTGAGAACCCCAAGGCGAACGACAGAAAGGTTCTCTTTCACTCTCACACTGTATTGTTGATGATTCAGGACCATCTTCCTAATCAAATCCCAGGCCTCCTCAGCAGTGGAGTCTATCAAAGATCCTCCTGATGCAGCATCCAACATACCCTTCTCTTGGTTCTTCAACCCATCATAGAAATACTACACTAGTTGTTTATCTGGAATTTGATGATGTGGGCATCTTGAAAGCATGTCCTGAAATCTATTCCAATAATTATAGAGAGATTCGTCATAGTCTTGCTTAGCAGAATAGATCTCCTTCCTCATTGATGAAGTACGAGAAGCCGAAAAGTATTTCTCCAAGAATGCTTTCCTTAAGTTCCTCCAACTGTGATATGCATCAGCTACGTGTTTGGAAGGCTCATATACCACTCTCTAGCTTTGCCCTCCAATGATAGATGGAAAACCTTCCATAGCCCTTGATCTAACGATGCTCCCACAGGCTTTATACTCTAACAAATCATAGAAAGGGATTGCAAATGAAGATATGGATCTTCTCCTGTCAAGCCATGAAATTTTGGAAGGGAGTTAATCAATAATCCTTTAATTTCAAAATTAACTTCAAAATTTGGACAAGCAACAGTAAATGGGTCAAAATTGACATCAGATGTGGTTGCTTCCCTAATTGTTCTTCTTCTAGGGTTCCCATTATTTTCTCCCACTCTCTCTTGTTCTCCATTCCCTCCATTCCTCACTTGGTTGGCATTGGGGTTAGGATTAGGGTGGTTAGGTGGTAAATCAGCCATTATCTCTTGATCAGTAGGCTCACTCTCACTACTAGATGGGCTAGATTCCATAGAAATGTTCTCTTGTTCAACCACTAACTCACTTGTCCCCTCAACTCTTTTCTCTCTTCTTATCTCTCTGAGTTTTCTCTCAATCTCAGGGTTAAAGGGTACAAGTTTTACTTTTCATGGCATGCAAGAAAAGAGTCACAAGAGAAAGAGCAAACAAAATTGACTTGCAGCACACAAAGTCAGATAAAATTATGAGTTGTGATGGATGCAAGTGTATGGATTAGTATGAGTATGTATGCACAGAAAAAGAAGCAAAAAGTCTAAGTTTCAAAACTTTTCAGGAGAGTTCACCACAGAGAAAGGTGACAGAGGTGAACAGACAGCTGAGTGCAGAAAGTTTGCCGGGGTGAAAGCAGGAGTGTGCCGCGACAAAGGTATCCTGAGAGGAATCCTTCAGTTTTTCAGAAAGTTTGCCGCCGGGAAGGGACAGGTTGGCCGCGGCGAACTGTCACTGAGAGCTTATCAGTTTACTAGACGCCACTGATACAAAGTGAAAATGCTGAAAGTGTAGAAAATCAGTATATTTGTTTGTATTTCCAAAAATTTCGATGCTATGCAAGATGAAAACCTATACTATAAACAAATATGCAACTAAACTAACTAAAATGCAACCTAAAAGGATCAAAACTTCAATTGACAACCCAATGACACAAGCTAACCTAGAGAACCAATTTCTTGGCTCCCCGACAACGGCGCCACTTGAAAATTGCCTTGACTTGTCTTACTTACACCTTAGGGCGAATTTCAAAATTTATCCAAGGATTGTACTATAGGCACAACCTCAGGTCGTTTCACTTGTGGAGCCGAAATTATGATCCTAGATTAACTAAATGCCATGGTAATGCAAATTGGGCTGGAAAAGGTTGGGGGTTTTCATTAAGACTTGCAATTAAGATAAAATGCAATAGAATGTAAATGTATTTTTTTGGATTTTTGGGAGATTAAGATGAAATGAATGGAAATCAAGTGCTAAATCAATTGGTAAAACCTCTTGAAAATGGATTCTTGGCAATCATAGTTCTCTTAAGATGTGGGAGTTTTATAAATTCATTAGGTTTTCTTGATAACAACCTCAATAACTCATTGAGTCTAATGCTTACATTAATGAACTCATTAATGAAAACATTGTTAAGCTTCCCTAATGCGTAATTAAGAATGATTAATGCAAATGGTTCAATGCAACAGAAAATCAACTCATCATCAAAACATGACCATGCAAGATGAAGAGAATCAAGAAAGTTACAAAGAACGTATATGTAACTACATATATTGAAGCATGAAATCCAACATTAACCAATCCAACTACAAATATGAATCATAAACTAATGATTACAGATCAATCAAAGTCTTTCACTAAGAATTTACAAATCCTAGACCTAAGAATTTATAAATACATAGCTAAAACTAAGATGAAACTCAAACTCCCCTTTTTAAGCTCTTAGAACTCATGCCAATCATCCATCTTCAAGAGCTGGAGGAAGCCTAGCTACTCATGGTGTGCATAAACATCTCCATTGAAATTGACTCAGTGTTGCCCATTGAAACATCCTACCTTTAACCCCTCAGAGTACGTATCTGTAAGTGTTATGGTTCAAGCAGGTCAAAGTACAAGCCCGTGGATTAAAATTTTCAACATAATTACTCGGGTTACTTTTCACTGTTTAAACTCCAGATTTCAGGTCCAACTTTGAAAAATCATAACTAATTCTACAAAAATCAGAACAGAGCGATTCCAATTTTCACTTAAAGCTCTTTCAATCTTCTACAAGGGAAAAATAACTTTCAGCACTCAAACCTTGCTAATTAGTACAGTTTATTCGTTAAATATTACTGTTCAAGTGGTCAAAACAGTACTTTCCAGAAATCCTGTCTTGACTTTGAACAGCCATATCTCTTAGCATACACATCCACTTTTCGTGATTTACCACTTGTTTTAAATCTTAGGATGTGTCCTGTATAGTCACCAAATTTCATTGCTAAATTCATTCATTTGATCTGCTTCATCATTGGCACCAATTCGTGACTCATTTAGGGACATTCTATCCCTTCAACTTAGTTCAATCTTTATAAACAATTTATTTCTCCACCTCTTGTCATGCTATAAATCCACATAATATCTCCATTCATAACCTCATACCATTTTACATATAATGAAAATTTAATATCATCATTCCACATACATGGCATATCAAACATAAATTGATAAACTATGTCACATAACTTAACATGTTATAAGACCATAACATGTTCTTGACTTCTTCCATCAATCCTGCATTCCTCATCCTTGACTTTTCCTCCATGCCCTTTATACCTATTAGGGGTTGTTAAGGGAGGGTGAGATTCAGAAGAATCTCAGTAGCAAACACTACCCATAAGCATGCAAGACATAATGCAAATGCATGACATTTTATCATAACATCATCATAGGAATGCCATGGAAAGTAAGCTAAAGCATTTCATGATTTCATAACATATTGCCAAGGCATAACATAGCATAAACTTGCAAACATAACTTTGCAAACATTTCATCATAGCTTAGTCACATCATGGCAACATAATAACATCATGCAAGCATACATATCAAGCACACAAAATAGGTAAGTTCACTACCTTGTAACATAGCTTCCCTCTTGCTTTCCATTTGCTTCCCCTAACCTTCCAAGTGTTTGAGCCTTCGGTTGACATAACCAAGACATCCCTTTGGATTTTTCAAGGTCCTAAACACATCAACACATTACGCGAAATATCAATTAGGACCAAGTTATCAACCTATTCCACACTTGGCTCTCACTTGATCACACTTTGTTTCTAACTTTTGAGATTTATTTCCAATCATTCTAAAATTAATTCCACATGCTATTCCCACATAATTTTGCATGTAGAATCCATTTCCAAGTTCAAAACAATCAAAATCTAACTCCTTCCCCCTTGTTCTGGTTTGGCTGAAACATAGGTGCCTTAGGTCCAAAATTTCCATTTTCAATTCTAATGCTTCCAAACATGTTTTCTACATATATCCCTACACAAAATCATCATTTAAACTCATTGGAAGCATCAAAATCATCAAATTTCAGACCCAACTTAAAGAACCAGCCATGGCAGAATCATACACAAATGAAAGGGGAAGTTGGATTTCTTGAAGAACCAATATCAAACCAATTGATTCTTGTTGTTTTCAAGCCTTTAAACATGTTTATGACTTTAATTTCATCTTCTCCCATTCTGAACAATTCCGTGCAGCACCTCCCCCTTAGGTTTCAACCATGAAAAACCCAACCAAACCAACATCTTAGCTCAAAAATACCAAGGGAAGTAGAAACTAGATTAAAATCCATGAACATACCTTGATTTGAAGCTTGGATGGCCTTAGGATCATGAGTTCTTCCTCTTCTCCTTCTTCCTTTCTCCATTTCATTTTCCCTCTCCTCTCTCTCATGGTGGCTGAAAATATCATAAGGGAGGGAGAGAAGATTTTTATAAAAAGTCTTGACAAATCCTAGCCATTGATCTTATTTTGCAAGATTAGATCTTGGCCCTTGATTTTCAAATTAATCCTAGCCCTTGATCTTGGCTTCTTCATCAAGAAATCTTGCTAAATATCTTAGGCTTATGTCATCATGGTTAATTAACTTAACCATGGTTAACTTTCTCAATTACCTTGATTAAGCTTCTTAATCACCCTACTTAAAATCCTTTCTTTAATCCTAATATGTCCTTAATCTTTTTACACATTTCCACACATATCCTCATGCCCCTATGGCAATATGATAGGGAGGAAAATCATACAAAATTCGTGCATAAATTCATCCAAAAATATTCCTCCACCTATCTTACCGGTTTATATCGTAATAAGTACTTTCTCGGGTCCTAACTTGCCCGATACCTCTGGGACATGGTTTAGTACATTTTTCATCTTCAAAATACATTCCCACACTCTTCTAATAACATTCATAGGGGAATCATACTTCTTTCTCATTTCCCTAAAATATTAATAATTAATATTCAATCGGGGTTACATTCTCCGAATTCTTTCTATCGGCTTGTAACTCCGTTGATCTGTCTCTGGGTTTCATTCTTTTCCTTTCATCACGAGGATTTCCTCTAATTTTTCTCGGGTCCAAAGTCAAACCATAGACAGGAAATTTGACTTTCCCTGGATAGGGTATAAATAGGCTTTAAATTCAATTAAAGCTAGCCTTGTCAGTTTCTGGGGCTGGAATTAATTTTACAATCTGTGATAATTCCTCTGCTACTTTTCCCCAGATTTTCCTGATTATTTGATGCCATCTCAAATTGCTCAAAAACCTGAAATGACTTTAGGGCATTTCTGTCATTTCTAGCCTTATATTGACTCTGGGATCCTATTCCCATTTTTCTGTAATTTTTGTAAGTCATTTGGGCCCTTTTCGCTAACTTTGAGCATTAGCCAATCAGAACTTTTATTATTCACAATTAGGTCCCTACTTGGCCTGGGAATCTTTTTGTTGCAATTTAGTCCCTCCTTAGGTCTAACCTTCGGAACCATCTCTTACAAGTTTCTGGCATAACCTTTGGCCCTTAGTTGTTTCCAGTTCGTCATTCTTTAGTCCCCAAACACTATTGTTTTACACATTTGCCCTTGGAAACTCTCTTTTTTCTTCTGAGGGATCTCCGGGACTTTCATTGCATTGGACTTAGTAATCATCCTTTCCTTGTGTTATTACTTGTATTTATGAGCCAAAATTTGGGATGTTACACCCATGGATGAACATGACAGTGGAAGGTGAGGGATTAGGATACTGGTGGGAGAGATGAGAGAAGATCAAGAGAAAACGTGGATGGTGGCTAGATGTCAGTGTGTGACCTCATTCCTCTTGAAAATAGGGTTTCTAACCCGAATATGACGTGTCTGGGTCAGTTCATAGAAGTGGGCAGGTCAATTTTTCCCAAAATGGTCGGGTCTGAAAATGCTGATACGAGGAGTTCGTTGCGGCAAACCATGACAGAGGCTCCTCTTTTGCTCTGTGTGCCTTGAGTCTTCAACTTTGGCTCCAATCTCAGATGTCCTACACTGAAAAGCAACAATTTAAGGCATCAATTGTCCTAGAAATTAATTGAATACAATTAATAACTAATTATGATGATTTTACCCTCAAAGAGACACTAACTCAATGCAAGGACTCTCAATCTAAAATAAGCTCAATTATAGCCAAAAGAGCCAGAAAATGCAACAAAACCATGGATGATGTAATCAAAAGATAACAATAATTTGAGCTCAATCAAGATTCAAATTATCTACTTGGATTTAACAAAATAAAATCCCTTCTTCGAGTTTCAACTTGGCTGAACCAAAAGGGTTCATTATCCAAAAATTACAACTTTGATTCTATGGCTTCCAACACTTGTTCTTTAGGTTCACCCTCCACTATTTTCCATTTTGAACACAATGGAAGCCTCAAAACTTTGAAAAACAAATCCTAAGGTTCAGTTTTGGTCTTGGATGAACAGTACCATTTCAGAAGCATCAAAGAAATCTCTTCAAATCAACATCCAATCACTTGAAACCATATTAAATTATAGTGTTCTAACTATATTTTGCAACAAAACATCCCTCCCCTAACATTAACCAATTTGGCCAGCACCAAACAAAGAGGAAAACCAGAAATTTCAACCTTCAAACTCAAAAGAATCAAGCAAGGAATAGCATAGAATCATCTACTAACCTTAACTCCAAGCTTACTTGATCCAAAGTGGTTGAATTCTTCTTGTTTCCACTTCAAACTCTCTTTTTTCTCTCTTCTTTCTTCCTTGGCCAAATGGAGATATAAATATGAGGGGAGGATTATGTTGATTAAGGCCAAAAATATCTCACCAACCAACATTAATGAGATGCCATGTGTCACTTACCCATTTAATCTTGTAACCTCTCACTTAATTAATTTAATGCCAATTGAAACTAATTTCAAAAGTCAAGATCCACTCCAATCAAGGCTTGACATTTGGCAACTTCAAATCCTCTCCATTGGTGGCTTGATAAGTGGCAACTTGCAGGCCAAGTAAAGTGCAAGACTCTACTTCTTACTTTATCGGTGCACTTTTGCTCCGGGTTTAATTTCTTTTCTATAATTATAGTGCTCAGCATGCTGACTCAGTACCGTCATGACGGTCTTTAGATATTTTCTTTCTCCTTTTCCCAGAAATATTATTAAATAATACTTAATCAAGGTTACCTTCTCTGAATTCTTTCTATCGGCTCATAACTCTGTTGATCTGTCTCTGGGTTTCATTCTTTCCCTTTCATCACGGGAAATTCCTCTAATTTTTCTCGGGTCAAAAGTCAAACTGTAGATAGTTATTTTGACTTTCCCCGGATAGGATATAAATAGGTTTTAAATTTAATTAAAGCTAACCTTGTCAGTTTCTGGGGTCGGAATTAATTTTACAATCTGTGTAAATTCCTCAACTACTCTTCCCAAGTTTTTCCTGATTATTTGAGGCTGTCTCACAACTTAAATAATTCAATTTAAGTTACTATCTTAAATTGTCCAAAACCCTAGAATGACTTCAGGGCATTTTCATCATTTCTAGCCTTATATCGGCTCTCGGATCCTATTCCTATTTTTCTGAAATTTTTCTAAGTCATTTGGGCCTTTTTTTGGTAACTCTAAGCATTGGCCAACCATAACTTTTATTAATTACAGTTAGGTCCCTATTTGGCCTAGGAATATTTTCTTTGCAATTTGGTCCCTCCTTAGGCCTAACCTTCGGAACCATCTCTTAAAAGTTTTTGGTATAACCTCTAGCCCTTAGTTGTTTCCAGTTCATTATTCTTTACTCCCTGAACACTATTGTTTTACACATTTGCCCTTAGAAAATCTCTTTTTCCTTCCGAGGGATCTCCGGGACTTTCGTTGCATTGGACTTAGTAATCATCCTTTCCTTGTGCTATTACTTGTATCTATGAGCCAAAATTTGGGATAAAATTTTCTTAACCAACAACAGAAGTCGGTCGATCCGTAAAGATTAAGAAGTTAAGACCAAAGTATGTTGGATTGTTTAGAATTTTGTCCAAGGCTGGACCAGTAGCTTATAAGTGACCCTTCCCCTGAATTTGAGTCAAATTCATGATGTCTTCCATGTCTCCTAATGAAAGAAGTACCATCTAGGCCCGACACATGTCATAAGCTATGATGACATTGTGTTCCAAGACAACTCGTCTTTTGAGATTAGACTAGAGCGAATCATTGATCAGAAAGTCGAACAGCTGAGAAACAGGCAGTTTCTGTTGGTTGAGGTTGTTTGGAAAGGTCTTACACTGGAAGAAGCTACAAGGGAGATAAAGACTGAGATAAAAGAAAAGTATCCTGAACTTTTCCAGTAAGATATGCTTCAAATTTTGAGGACGAAATTTATTTAGAGGGAAGAAATGTCACATCCAGCAAAAGGGTGATTAGGAATAAGGAATATTCCTAAATAATTAAGGGTCAAAAATGACAAGGAGAAATAGAAGAATTTTGTTGGAAAATAATTATTATGGTTTTCCAAGCCAATTATGAAAAGTTTGACTAATTAAGGAAAATTAGTCAAGAATAATTATGGAAAAATATTTTCAAGTTTTGAAAAATTAAGAAAAAATAAGGATAATATCCTTTGAGAATTATATGGGATCATAAAATTGGTTTCACGACCAAATTACCCTTAGAGAAATTATAAAAGAATTTAAGGGTAATTTAGCCTAATTTAAGGGCTTTTATTTGGAAAATTCCAAATAAATATTTTAAGGAGGATAAAATCCCAAAAAAATTCCTATGATGTCCCAAGAAATTATAAGAAATTATGGGATTAAAAAGAGATCCTCAAATATCCAAGAGTTTTCCTAATTATTTGGAAAAATGGAAAAATCAATAATGAGAAGGAAAAAACTTTTCCTTTTTATTTAATTAATGAAAAAATGAGTTTGAATTAAAGAGGGCATTTTGGGAAGAGAAAAATGAGGAGAATAATTTATGGATCTGACACAAAATAATTACAGAGGCCAGAGCACTGTAATTATAGAAAAGAAATTAAACCTGGAGCAAAAGTGCATCGATAAAGCAAGAAGTAGAGTCTTGCACTTTACTTGGCCTGCAAGTTGCCACTTGTCAAGCCACCATTGGAGAGGATTTGAAGTTGCCAAATGTCAAGTCTTGATTGGAGAGGATCTTGACTTTTGAAATTAATTTCAATTGGCATTAAGTTAATTAAGTGAGGGGTTACAAGATTAAATGGGTAAGTGACACATGGCATCTCATTAATGTTAGTTGGTGAGATATTTTTGGCCTTAATCAACACATTCCTCCCCTTATTTTCAGATCACCATTCAGCCAAGGGAGAAAGAAGAGAGAAAAAAGAGAGTTTAAAGTGGAAACAAGAAGAAATCAACCACTTTGGATCAAGTATGCTTGGAGTAAAGGTTAGTAGATGATCCTATGTCATTCCTTGCTTGATTCTCTTGAATTTGATGGTTGAAATTTCTGGTTTTCCTCTTTGTTTGGTGCTGGCCGAATTAGTTAATGTTAGGGGAGGGAAGTTTTGTTGCAAAACATGGTAAAAACACTATGATATAAGATGGTTTCAAGTGATTAGATGTTGATTTGAAGAGATTTCTTTGATGCTTCTCAAATGGTACTGTTCGGCCAAGACTAAAACTGAACCTTAGGATTTGTTTTTCAAAGTTTTGAGGCTTCTATTGTGTTCAAAATGGAAAATGGTGTAGGATAAACCTAAAGAGCAAGTGTTGGAAGCATTAAAACCAAAGTTTCAATTTTTAGATTTTGAACCCTAATGGTTCGATTAGTTCAAAGCTGAAAGAAGGAATTTTATTTTGTTAAATCTAAGTAAATATTTGGAATCTACATAAAAAATCATGTAGGAATGAACCAAGAGGGAATTTTTAGGGTTAAAGAAATAAACTCTAAAAATTCAAGAACAAAGATGGAAGCTTTAAGGGGTTTAGGAGTTACTTGAATTATGTTGTTAATTTTATATGGAATGGTTGGTAACCTTGCTGCCCTTTTTGTGATATATCATGATTAGGGTTTATTAATTGTGGAGAAGAGGAAGAAGGTCAAAGAATCAAGAGCATTGGATTAAGGTAGTAAGATTTAATTGACCTTAATGTTGAGTGTTGCATTCATTGCTATGTAATTTCATGTGCTATTATGTTGTTGAGCTAAATGATGATGATGATGATGATTGTGTAGTTATACTCCTTGCTTTATGTGCCTTGGCTATTGCATGTTAGAGTACTACATGTATGAGGTAAAGTAGTTCTCTATTAATAGCAAAAGGTTGGAATGCTTGTAATTGATACATGTCAATGTTTTGGTTGATTGATCTTAATACTAGCATTTCATTGAAATCTCATCCCCCATATGTATGGTTGGTGCTGTAATCCCTAAGCTAGATGCCAAATTAGAGCTATGTTTTATTAAGTTCCCAAATGAATTTCTGTACGAAATTTGATATGCTTAAAGTTGACGTCCTGAGCTTCAAATCGATAGGCAGCACGTGAAAAATGGCCAACTACACAATTTGTAATGATTTTTCAAAGTTAAGGTTTAGAATCTAGAAAAAGGATTTTTGCCAAATGGATAGAGGTGACTTTGACAAAAACCTGATACTCTTTCAAATGGAATTGGTTCATAAGATTATTTTTCTTTGAAATAGAATTCAAAGATATTTTTATAGAATTTTGAACCACTCCATTTGGATTTTTCTAGATTAAGTTATGAATTTTTGAAGTGTGGTCAAAAAACTGGATTTTTACCTAATGAACAGTAAAAATCCGAAAATCAGTGTTTTTCATAGATTTTTGAGCCCAAGACCATCCAATATGGTCTAAAATGGTTTTAATTAAACCCTAAGATGATACGATAGTAAGGTGTGACACGGGCAGCTAAAATCTTGGTGGAGGGGAAATACTTATCCAAAAATGCTTTCTTCAGATTGGTCCATGATTCATAAGCATTGTCCACATAGAACAGTAGGTTCATGTACTATTCTTTAGCCTTTCCCTCCAGGGATAAGTGAAATACTTTCCACATAACATCATCGATACTTGCCTCCACTGGCTTCATAGACAAGCATTGCATGTAGAGAGTCTGAAGATAAAGATATGGGTTTTCTCCTACAAGACCATGAAATTTAGGTAGTGAGTGGATCAATTGACCTTTAATTTCAAAATCTATATTAAAAGTAGGAAAAGTACCAGGTATAGGATCAAAGTTTCTATCAGATTGAGTTAATTCTCTGATAGTTCTACCCCTAGATTGTCCATGGATCCTATTCTGGCCATTATTCTCTCCCTGCCCCTTGATACCACCATTATTAGGTCTATTATGATTATCATTTTCATTCCTACTATTAGGAGATACTTCAGCCATAACTTCCTCTTCTACTTCCTCACTCTCACTAGATGAATGGTATTGCTCTCGTAAAATAAGCGGGCTACGAGATGCTATATGTCTATCTCTCCTGCCTCTACATCCTCTAGGCATCCACAATTACTCCAAATTTAACACAGACAGAGTGTAAGAGAGAAGTAGCATCAAAACTTGGGTCTTTACTTGGTGTATATTTCAAAATTGAGACAAACTCAATGATTTCAAATAATGTTTAGTGAGTTTGAGGTGTATGAAGTGCTATACACTCTCAAAATATGTGTAGTAAGCAAAGTTACGCAAAAAGAGTAAGTCTAGACACTTAAGAAAATTTTCAATGAAAAAGCAGCTCAAGTCGTGACTTAGGGAATCCAGGTCGCGACTTGAGTACATAGAAAGTAACCCGAATGAAGAAGGAACTGAGGTCGCAACATAAGCAGATCGAGAGTAACATTGGAAAACAAAAGGTTGAGGTCGTGACAAGCCACAAGTCAGGTCGTGACTTCAAGAATCTGTGGTCGCGACTTCAAGCACAGAGAGCTACTTTTGCAAAACCTTTGAAAAATTCACTAAGTACTTCAACCAGATGCTCAACAAACTATGCACAGAGTTCAAAACTTCAAGCACTTGGCCAAAAACACTTAGGATCAAATTAGTACAAAATGCCAAAATGTTATGCAGTAATGTAAATGCAAAAGTATAGAAAAACAAGATATTTGTTTCTATTTCCCAAAAATTTATATGCTATGAAATGCAAAATTAATGCCTAGAAACTAAAGCTCAATGAGAATTGACCCAAATCACAATGGTAATGAAAACCAATTACTAGGGAACCAATGTCTTGGCTCCCTAGCAATGATGCCATTGATCGGACTTGAATGTCGCCTTCCAGGTCATCAAAATTATGATTGTACCAGATAATGTAGTATAGGGCATGACTAATCATTCTTCTTGAAGTGCACTTTATTAGAAAACAACCTAGTCTAAATTGCTAATAAAGAACATGATGATTTGGGTAAAGAAAAAGGGAGGGTTTTAATTGTTTTAAAGGTGGTGCAATAAATGTAAAGTGCAAAGAAATAAATATTTTTGGTATTTTAAATGAATGAAGAAATGTTTTGGATTAAAGAGAAATTATGGTGAAATAGTCTCTTGATGATGAAAACTCAGCTATTGCTGCTCTTAAAATCATTGGGAGTTTTAAAAATCTCTAAGTCTGAAGAAAAACCCCAAGTGCTTAGGTCTAATGTCTTAATTAATGAAAACTCAATTTAATCAAAGTTAATTAACACCTCTTAAAACATTATTGGAAACTATTTAGAGTGTAAATGAATGGATGATGCAATGTCCTCAGAATGTCAATCGACAATCACAGAATACCAAGCACACAGATTAACCATCAATAATCACTGATAATCAATTGAACACAAGGATTCAAAAACTAATATATTTATATAGATGATCCAACATTAACAGTATCCAATCCAAATACATTTAGTAGTCTAAACACAAGATTTACAATCATAAACCAAGTCTGGCACAAGTGCAAAAATCCCTAAATCTAGAAATCTCTAACACAGAATTAAGCACAGGTTTAGATTCATAACTCCCCTATTAAGTCCTTAAGCTCAAGCTTTGTCTCCTATTACCAAGAGGCTAAAGATTTAGCCTCTCATGTCTTCAAACTAATCACAATCATTCCAGGTATGAACAGCCATGAGTGATGCTAAAAATGGGATTGGAAAGTGGAGAAGAAGGTGGTTGGAGTGGTTTGATCGGTTCAGAATTATAGAAAATGATGAAGAGGTGAGGAAAAATGAAGATTTTAGGTATGGAATCAATAGAGGCTTGAGAGTAAATGGTGGTGGCTTCTATCCTTACAAATCTATAGAATGGAGAAGTCCCCCTTCGTGGTGATTGCCCTTTTAGGTGTAGAAGTTGAGAAACCTATTCCAAAACACACAGTTTCACTTAACGTACTCAGGTCGTGTCATACCTTACTTATATAGTACCTTAGCATTCATTTAGAACCATTCCAAACCATGTTGGATGGTCTTACACTTAAAAATTTCAATTTGGACGTTAATTTTCAGAAAATTACTGTTCACTATCTAGTTTTCAGATTACAGGTCCAGCTTTGAAAAATCATAACTAATTCTAGAAAAATCGTATGGAGGTGTTCCAAAATTCTATAGAAATATCTTTCAATGCTCTTTAAGGAAAAAATATTCAACTGAACTCACCCTCACTGAAAACGTACAGTTTATTGGATTAAGATTACTATTCGTTTGGTAAAATCTAGACTTTCCAGATTCTACGCCTTAACTTTGAAAATTCATATCTCTTCATATACACATCCAAATGAGGTGATTCATTACTCATTTTAAAGATTGGGATGTGCACTATAAGTATACCAAATTTCTTAGCTTAACTCATTCATATGATAGGTCAAACTGAAGCTCGAAACTAACTGCTACATGACCTACGTTTTATCCCTTAACATCTCTTTACTTTAATTCTTTTTATTTCTTTGGCATACCTAACATGGGCTTACTTTTTCCCATTCATGCTCATACATTCCTCTACATGCCATAAGCTTTATAATTAAATACATGGCATTCACAACCTAATTATAACATAGGAGAATTATACATTGAATATTAGTATCAATCATTAGCATCAATAATTCTCCACTTCTTCTCCTTGCTTCTCATGCCATTAGTGCCCATCATTGATTGACCTAAATGGTTGGTTATGAAGGGGTGAGATTCAGGGGAATCTCAGTAGCAAACATTACCACATACATGCACAAGATGGATGCTAGTGTATGGTATATAGTTTTTCATAAACTTAAGTTAACTAGTGACATGCCATCATGCTTTATGCTTGGTATAAAAATGCATGGCCATGGGAACATATTAAAAACAGTATTTCCAGCAACAATCATCATGTCACAACATCATTCAAACAACAAATACAAACCAACACATGAGCATACCATGTCAAGCACATAAAGGGTAAGTTCACTACCTTGCACCTCAAGCTTTCCTCTTACTTTTCCTTTGACTCCCTTGACTTTCCAACCATGTGGGCACTTTTTCAACATCACCAAACATCCTCTTGGATGTTCCAAAGTCCTAAACATAACCATAATGATCACACAATCCATTAGGACCATTAGATTACATAAAATTCAAGACTAGCTTTCTTGAACCTCAACCCTTTCTCTTAGTCTTAGGGTTTTCTTTCTAACTTTTCTAATATAAATCTTATCATTTTCCATCCTTAAGATCCATTTCTTGTCAATTAGGACCACTTTAGATGGCCTTAGATTCAAGAATACCAAATCTGGAAATTTTGGTTCGCGGGTACTGTTCACGCAGAAACTCTAGAATTTTTCTCAACTTTGAAAATTCATAATTACATCTAGAAAAATCCAAATTGAGTGCTTCCAATTCTCACTGAAAGATCCTTAAGTTAAATTTAAAGGAAAAATAGTTTAGGAACCAATTCTATGCTGAATAGTACCGGAATTGTACGGAACTCGAAACTCTTCCAAAAGTTCAACACTGTTTCCAGATTTCAAACCCTAACTTTGAAAAATCACCATAAATCGTACACATATCCAAATGAAGTGTTCTACCCATGGATTTAAAGCTTACAGAGTGTACTTTAAGCATACAAATTTTAGAATCAGATACACACAGTAACTAATTCAAAATAGGTATCAAATCAGATGCTACAAGCCACCACATACCTTGATCTTGAAGCTTGACTTAGGTGGACTTTCTCTCTCTAGAATTAGCTCTTTCTCTCTCTAGATGCAAGGGCAGTAGAGTTTCCCCTAGTGTTCATCAGCTTGGCCAAATTGGGGGGAAGAAGAGTGCCTATTTATAGCCAAAAAGTTGGCTTGAATGGACCAAAATGCCCTTGGTAGCTAGAAGAAGGAGTAAGGGCAATTTTGGAAGTTCAAGTGGACTTTTGCATCATCATTGTATCACCTTATTACATCATCCTTGCATCATACTTCTAGAAGAGGCCAGTGTTGCAAAAATGGTGGAGGAGAAGGAAGATTAGATCATAACCGTCGGATCTAAACTTAGCCCTTAAGTTTCCTCCTATTTTACTTGGCCCACATTTCTCGACTTTCTTTATGGCCTTCCAGGGTTCAGACAATTCTTCTGTCTACTCCAAATTCCTCTTCATTCTAGAGAGTATCTATGAATTTTCTCAGGCCATAACACTTCCTCTAAGCCTTGTATAAAAATCATTTACTAAAATACCCTTTTATCGGTATAATCTGCTCTTTAATTTATTAAAGCCATTCCACTGGCCTTTTGGTTACGGGACTAATTTTATAAATTAGTATAACCTTTCAACCAATTAATTCTCATTTTTACGTATATTTTTGAGATCTCTTGCTATTTTAAATAATTACCCCAAACAGTGTACTTTTTACTGGCCATAACCTCATAAATTCCATTTAAGCTATCTCAGGGGTATTTTCGTCTTTTCTCTTCATAGAAGAGTCTTAGAATATTATTTTCCATTTTTTGGGATTTTCTTAGAATTTTCTGTACACTCTTCCATTTTTGCCCTTGCTAGTCATAACTTTTTGAAACAGTTTAGTCCCTGCTTGGACTTAACTTCATATAATCCTCTCTTTGAGGCTTCTAACTTAACCTTTGGTCTATATCTAGTCTCTTTTCTCTCTCTAGGCCTTCGAGACTTTACTGGAGTCTCTGACCTTGATTATGCTGAAGCCCTTGAAAACTTTTACTTTGCAGTTTAGTCCCTAAAACTGCTTTGACTTCCTTTCTCGTCTTTGGGACTTCTGCTCAAAAAGGGTCTGGTAGCCTATCCAATTCAGGCTACTTTTGATGCTTCTAGGCCCAAAAGTCTGGATGTTACAGGTCGCATCCTCAGAAGTGTCAGGTCACGACTTAGGGGACCAGGTCACGACCTCAGAAGTGTCATGTCGCGACCTGTGGAGACAGAGAGCATTTAATCTTGACCTAGCTCCCAAATGCATAATTCCACTAAAAGGGCATCCAAGTCACAACTTCAGCGGTCCATGTCGCAAACTGGGGAGGCAAAACACTCCAAAACTTACATTTTGGTCTTATAACTTTGTGGCTCCATCAATGCTCCATCTTGGGTCTTAGGTCCTTCTCTAATTGACTAAAAAATCACAACAATGGGCTTTGTGATAAGTCTCATTATTTGCATACATTTCTAGCCCTAAACTCATGCTTTTGCCATCTATATTTGCATACTTTGGGCATAATTAGCTTCCATTGTGCATAAGAGTTGGTGAGAGGAATTGTGAGGTTTTGCAGGTATTTTTACATGTTTTTATATGATTTTATATGTGTGTACTTTTGATCCCTGCTTTGGTGTGAATTTCAGGGAGTTTCAGTTCTGTCTGAGGCGCCACAGCGGATTTGGGAAGGCGCCACGGCGGATTTCCAAGGGGACTCTCGGTAAAAAACGCCGCGACGGATGGACAGAGGCGCCATGGCGGATTGGTATTTATGTGAAGCTCAGGATCACTAATCAAAACGGCACCGTACAGGCCAGGTGCCGCGGCGGATGGACGAAGGCGTCGCGGCGGATGACGAAAAATTCCAGATTTAAATGAAGAGTCGCGCGCTTCAACCCGGAGACCAGATTCCAGTTCCTCATTCATCTCCAGACATGATTTTCTTGTTCTCTCCGCCTTCTCTCAATTCCTTCTTCCATTTTCATCCAAATTCATCAATTTCCACCGATCAACCATGAATCTTTCATCAATTCTTGCTGTTTCTACCCTAATCTAGAGTATGAGTAGCTGAATTTCCAAGTTTTCCTAGCAATGAAGCTGACCTGACTTCATAGAGCTGAACAGGGAGTCATTTCAGATCTATTTTCCACTTTCTATTCTAAGGTTCATTTGTTTCAGTTGAACAATTGTGGTTAGAATGAAGGTTGGATGGTTAGATTTATGTTTCTTGGAATTTAGATCTGATTGAACATTCAGATGTGAGTTGTGTCTTTTAATTCAGTTGAATAGAGGATTCTCTGTTGATTTGTAAATCTAATTCGTTTTTACTTGGACTGTTGTTCTGTAAATCTGAATTTTGGTTGAATAAATTGATGATTCACAGTTGTGATCATTCTTAGAGAATTGCAACTCGCTTCTCAAGTGTTCTTGTCAATTGATTTTCCTTCTCACAGACCAAGACAATGAATCTAGTAAGATAGTTGTTTCTGATCTGTGTTAAGAGAGATTTGAGCAGTAGCTGAATCTATCCATTTAATTGACATTAAGAGACTCCAAATTATAAGATTGAACAAGGAAGGTTGGATAAATTGCTAGGGGAACTACTATCTCTTATCTGAATCTTCTTTTGCATTTTACCTTTCATTAGATTTGTTTCTTGTTTCAATTTCTGTTTTCTGAAACTCAAGCTTTCATCTTGGTAATTTGATAATTAAAAGTGAATTGTTAAGAATTGAAATACAACTTAAGGCTCCTTGAGAAGAATGACCTAGGTAGTGCCTCACTTACTGCATTTCCCTAGTAAAACTTTGATTACCTAGCAATAAGCTTTATCAAATTGGCGCCGTTGCCAGGGAGCCTTACTTGTTGAGGTTCTCAGCAATTCGCTGGTTTGCCAAGAAAAAAAATATATATATTTGAAAACCCAAAACTTCATAAAAAGTAGCTTTAGTGTTTTTGAGTTGTGTTTGTATTTTCACTCTTGTGCTTTGTTGTTGAGTTGTTTCCCTTATTGCTGTGTTCCAGATTCATTCCATAGGTTGTCAAGGAGTTAACACAATTTGGTCAGCTGTGAATTGTTTGAATCCTTGCTGTAGCAATTTTTTTTTCCTTTTAATTGTTCTTCCACTAAATCTAATGATGGTTGATTGTTTTTATACTTTTGAGATCTTTTTCTTGTTGAAAAATTAATACCATTATGTTAAGGGTTCAATTTGCAGGAGTAAAGGTGTGAACAGTGTCAAAAGCTACTGCAAAATTCGTCCATCTGGTTTATCAGTATCAAGCGCCGTGGCGGATATCACCAAACGCCGCAGCGCCTTTCACAGTATCAATTCTGCAACAAGCACCGCGGCAGATTTCACCAGAGGCCGCAGCACCTGTCCAATTTCAGCTCGGTACTCGTCTCTGTAATAGAGGCCGTGGTGGATCTGAGAAAGTGCCGCGGCGGATTTCTCCTGATTCTCTCTTAACTTTTTGTCTTCTCTCTTATTTCTTTCTTTTGTGTAATTGCCTTTTCACATTTATTTTATTAGTCTATTCTCTTGTTCTTTAGTTGCATGTTGTAACACCTCATGTTTAAATCAATTAACTTTCCTTGCAGAAGCATTTAGAATCACTTTTGAAGGCTACAATTGATGAAAAATCAAGTTTGAAAACTTTCATTTACGGGTTACTATTCATTGTCACCTTAAAATGTGACAAACTTCGAAAATTCATAACTAATTATAGAAAAATCAAAATTGAGTGATTCCAAGTTCTAAAGAAAGCT
This sequence comes from Neltuma alba, assembly GCF_004799145.2. NCBI lineage: Eukaryota > Viridiplantae > Streptophyta > Magnoliopsida > Fabales > Fabaceae > Neltuma > Neltuma alba. The sequence goes on along the minus strand of NW_021635074.1, from coordinate 10,873 downwards.
CTTTGGATAAAATTTTGCGGAAAAATAGTTTCTGAACTGATTGCCTTGAAATTCAAGCTCAATTTCCTTTGAAAAAGTTACTGTTCATTTGGTCATTTCGGATTTTACTGTATTTTTGCCTAACTTTGGAAAGGCATAACTTTCTACACGGTTATCAGAATCGGGCAAACTACCCCTCATTTTAAAGAGAAACATCAGATCTCTTTGCTTGCCAAATCTTATGACCTAATGCACTCGTTTGATAGGTCAAACTGGAGCTACAAATTCACTGCTCCAGGACTTACGTTTTATCCCTTAACATCTCTTTAATTCTTTTTATTTCTTTGGTATACATAACATGGCCTTACTCTTTCCCGTTCATGCTCATACACTTTCATTTATGCCATAAATATTATAATTAAATACATGGCATCATTGGCATCCATAACATAGTTCACAAAATAGTAGAATTATACATTTATCAACAGTCTCATCCATTAACAAGAATAATTCTCTGCTACTTCTCCTTGCTTCTCATGTCATTATTGCCCATCATTGATTGACCTAAATGGTTGGTTAGGGAGGGGTGAGGTTCAAGGGAATCTCAGTAGCAAACACTACCCATAAGCATGCAAGACATAATGCACATGCATGACATGTTATAACATTAACACATGAAGCCATAGCATGAAGAATAAGCTAAAGCATTCCATGCTTCCAATAACATATTGCCAAGGCAAAACATAACATAAACGTGCAAGCGTAACTTTGCAAACATTTCATCATAGTTTAGTCACATCATGGCAACACAATCACATCATGCAAGCATACATATCAAGCACACAGTATAGGTAAGTTCACTACCTTGTAACATGGCTTTCCCCTTGCTTCTCCTTTGACTCCCTTGACTTTCCAACCATGTGGGCATTCGGTCAACATCACCAAACATCCTCTTGGATGTCCCAAAGGTCCTAAGCATAACCATAATGATCACACAATCCATTAGGACCATTAGATTGCATAAAGTTCAAGACTAGCTTTCTTGAACCTCAACCCTTTCTCTTAGCCTTAGGGTTTTCTTTCTAACTTTTATAATATAAATCTTATCACTTCCCATCCTTAGGATCCATTTCTTGTCAATTAGGACCACTTTACATGGCCTTAGGTTCAAGAATACCAAATCTGGAAATTTTGCTTCGCGGGTACTGTTCACCCAGAATTTCCAGAATTTTTGCTCAACTTTAAAAATTCATAATTAATTCTAGAAAAATCGAAATTGAGTGGTTCCAAGTCTCACTGAAAGCTCGCTAAGTTAAATTTACATGAAAATTAGTTTCAGGAACCAATTCTATGTCGAACAGCACCGGAATTGTACGGAAATCGAAACTCTTCCAAAAGTTCAACACTGTTTCCAGATTTCAAACCCTAACTTTGAAAAATCACCATAAATCGTACACATATCCAAATGAAGTATTCTACCCATGGATTTAAAGCTCACAAAGTGTGCTTTGAGCATGCAAAATTTTAGAATCAGATACGCACAGGAACTAATCGGAAATAGGCATAAAATCAGGTGCTATAACCATCACATACCTTGTTTTAGAGTTTGATCTGGCTTGGAACCACTTGGCCTTTCTTTCTCCCTCTTCTTTCTCTCTCTAGAAACCATTTTGCAAGAGCTTCCCCATGGATTCCTTATGCTTGGATGAAATGGTAGGGAGGAGAGGGGGTATTTATAGAAAAACAGAATGAATCTGGACCGTTGATCTTAAAAATACGTGGCTCGATCTGGACCGTCCATTTTCTCTTTTGATCTTACGGTGACAAGTGTCCTATGAAATCATGCTTGCCTCATCATGATGACATCATGCTTACATCATCAAGCCACATGTCTTTAATCCAACCGCACATGTGCTTGCATCCGACCGTACATGTGTCTCCATCTAGCCGTACACGTAATATTTTCTTTTTCTCATCTAATGTACACTTGTCACTTTCATGTCCTTTCATCATTTATGGCATTAAAATAGGGAGAAAATAAATGGAAAATTCGTGCAAAAATATTTTCTTAATTATTTCTCCACCTATCAAGCCAATCTTGCACCGTAACGGATATTTTTCGGGTCCTGACTTACCCTGTACTACCGGGACAACTTCTTCTTAAAATTCTGGCCAATAAAAGGTACATATATGACGCCATCTCAGAGGAGCATAGATGAAAATAATTAGCTCCACTAACAGGCTACTTAACCTTACTGAGTCATGCAGTAGAGATTTCACTATAACGGGTAGACAAAAGACTGTCTAAAATATTCCCATACTGCATTCTGATTTTTATGCTGTCCATAAATATCTTCTGGTGACTCAGCATGATGAGTCGTAGGTGTCATGATTACGCTTGATGACTCAGCACGCTGACTCGTCGGTGTCATGATTACGCTTGATGACTCAGCACGCTGACTCAGCATCGTCATGATGGCTCTTAGATATTTTCTTTGGTTTTGTCTCCTATTTAGGGGACAAAATTATTTAATATTTGACTGGAGCATTTTATTCAATCCAGAGCTCCAAAAATTCATCCAAAAATATCATAAAATTCCTCATATTCTAGAGAAAATCTGTAAATTTCTTAGGTCAAACTCAACCTGTAGCCCTACTTAAAAATCATTCTTTAAAATGCCCTTTTTTGGCACAACTGGCTTTTAAGTATTCTTAAAGCCATTTTGCTGGTCTTCTGGGGATGAGACTAATTTTATAATTTTCTATAGTCTCTTAGATCATACATCCCCATTTTACCATAATTTTCTGAGGTTTCCTTATGACTCAAACAATTAAATCTACCTCTACATCTTAAATTGAGCCATAAACTTATAAATTCCTTTTATGTTACCTCAGGGGTATTTTCATCATCTCTCTTCACAAAAGAGCCTTAGAATATTATTTCCCATTTTCTGGGATTTTCTTAGAATTTTCTAAGTACTTTTCATTTTTACCCTGATGGCCGTAACTTTCTGAATTTACGGTTTTACCCCTGCTTAGGCTCAACCTCATAAAACCATCTCTTTGAGGCATCTAACTTAACTTTTGGTCTGTATCTAGCCTCTTTTCTCTTTCTGGGCCTTTGAGACTTTACTGGAGCCTCTAACTTTGATTACCCTTTAGCCCCTTAAAACATTCACTTTGCAGTTTAGTCCCTGAAACTGCTTTAACTTCCTTTCTCATCTTTAGGACCTCTACTAAAAGGGGTCTGGTAGCCTATCTCATTCAGGCTATTTCTGATACTTCTAGGCCTAAAAATCGGGATGTTACAATTCTCCCCCTCTAAAAAGAATTTCGTCCTCGAAATTCCAAGTCAAACCTCTATTCTTACCCTTAATGAGAGGTTAACTGAGGAGAATATCCCCACTTATACTTAATTTTGACCTCTTCAACTTTTCATTATACTCATTTCCAGGTTTCAACCATGGCTCCATACTTACATAACTTGTTGTTCTATACTTTTCTGTCATTTACATGAGCATGGCCTTTGCTTTAAGCATTTTGTCACCACTGCTCACCTTCTTCCTCTCCTTTAGGCTCATTCTTTCATAATAATACCATGACAGTGTGCCTGTCTTCATGGTATTTTACTACACCATGGCATTTTGGGTTCTCTTAATACAACCTTTATCTATTCTTTGCTGTATACCCTGCCATTCCTCTTTACTTTAAGGGCATATCTCCTTTCTTTCCTTCATTGACTAGAATAGAATTGAGCTCAGTCTAATCAACAATAAAGGTGTCTAGAACAAGTCAAGGGTACTCTCTCTATATTAGTCCACTACTGAAGGAGATTTCACTATCTTAAACTCATCTCTGGTCATCGTCTTCCCAAAGAGGTACTATACTCTTACCCCTATGGCTCAGCCATTTTCTCTTAGGCTTGGTCTACTATGACCTCGGGAGCTACTGCGCTCTACCGTAAGCCTCTTCAGGATCCATCATGACCCTGGAATACTATCATCAATCTGAGCCATCTTAGGATCTCTAGGAGACTCTAAACCATAGAGTTGAGTAATAAAATAAGTCACCTCCACTCAGCTAGTAACTTGACAGATTATTCCCCAAGACTGATCACAGATATCAATATTGTCTTCTTAGGCCTTACTCAATCCTTTCTGTCAACTCCTGAAATTCTTAGCCTTTTCATGTTTCTTTAGCCCTTAGTGTTAGCTTCCTTAGGCCACTTTCCTTTCTTTGTGCCTTTCGAATTCCTAGGCACTGGCTCATCTCTAGAGCTCATTAACTTGCCATTGTATCAATGCCAGCCTGCCTTGTCTTAGGATTCTATAGTCCTTTCTGTCTCTTAACAATTTGGACAGCTTCGGGAGAGGACTTATATCATCACATTCTCATTATCCTTTAGTATCTCGTAGTACCCTGTTAAGCTCAAAGAGCATCTGTTTGCATATCACGCTTCTATTGTCTTAACCAGTTTCACTCTCTCTCTCTCTGGGGTAAGGTCCGTCCTGTGCCTTGCCTCGGCTGCTTCTCTTTCTTGTGGGAGGACAGATTGCTTTAATTGGAGCATCGTCAACTCAACCACTTACTTTGTGTTTCATTCCTTCAGAGGATAGCTTACTCTTACTAGAGCAGCGTCACTCTGATTTGGAGAACCATTCCCAATCTTAGAGAGGTACTTCATGGTCAAGACTTCGCTTATATGCAATCTCTTCTAGGGTACACTCCTGAATACCATATCCCATCAAAGGGAGCCTCTCCACTAGATTATTCAATCGTGTAGGTAGTGGCATCTATCTATAGGAATCTCATCTCTTAGATTCCTTAATGGCCTAAGTACCATGGTTGCACGCTCTCAGATGCCTTAGGGACATAAAAGAATATTGTTTAGTCCCTAACATTATCATGTATCTAAGCATCATCGAGCTCTAGGTATTATCAGGAACTTGCTTATCTCTCTTGTTCATTAGTTCCCAATGCAACCATCCACTATCATGTTCTTATTCATTTCCTTTCATCTCTATCCTCAGAAGGGATCTTGCCTCACTTTACTCTTTCTAACTTTCTTTACCTCTTGACCAATTATTCTTATGGTCAGGTATTGATCACCATATTCTCATCACATTACACAGTGAATATTTAATCACTTTGCTGTGTGGTATCTAGGTCTGGCACCTAGGTCATCATTGACCCTTCATTCATTATCATCTAATCTCTGTCCTCTTAGTTCACTATCCCTTAGGGATTTCTACCTCTATTCAGGGATTTGAACAAACCTCAAACATCTCATCCTGTTACCTTGCCTCTATAGAGGTCACATCGATTACTTAAGGTACAGGTTGACATTTAGTTCCCTTACTAGGGCATTGACTTATACCTCTGACTAGCTTACCTACCCTTAACCATTTGTTCTATGGTCATATGCTAATCATAAACTGACCATATTACACAGCATGCATTGATCATCAAAACATTTCTGCGTGTGACATTCCAGTCAGGCACCTTTAATCAATCACCCAAAGCTAGGTTGTCACCCTGCTTCCCTATTAGGGTATGGACTCCTATTCCTTACTGGCTTACCATACTCTTAGCCATTACCCTCTGGAGACGTCTTTCAACTTTAACTCATTCCTTGGTCAAGCTCTCTCAGCTCAACCATTCCTTTCCTGAGGGGGAGTCTCTTAGCAACGACTACCTATTTCTCAGGTTACTCTCTATCATTCCTTACTTCTCTTCTATGTCTATTTCTTTCAGATAAAACACCTAAGCTTTCTATAATCCAAATGACCAAATAAATTTATTAATGAACAGTGTAAATTATTTTCCTCAAAATTCAGAGCATAAAAATTTTAAATTTTAAATTTGTTCTGGTTGCCAGAACCATTTGGTCTGATATCAAAAATGTAACACCTCATGTTTAAATCAATTAACTTTTCTTGCGGAAGCATTTGAATCACTTTTGAAGGCTACAATTGATGAAAAATCAAGTTTGAAAATTTTCATTTACGGGTTACTATTCATTGTCACCTTAAAATGTGACAAACTTCGAAAATTCATAACTAATTGTAGAAAAATTGAAATTGAGTGATTCCAAGTTCTACAGAAAGCTCTTTGGATAAAATTTTGAGGAAAAATAGTTTCTGAACTGATTGCCTTGAAATTCGAGCTCAATTTCCTTTGAAAAAGTTACTGTTCATTTGGTCATTTTCGGATTTTACTGTATTTTTGCCTAACTTTGGAAAGGCATAACTTTCTGCTCGGTTATCAGAATCGGCAAACTACCCCTCATTTTAAAGAGAAACATCAGATCTCTTTGCTTGCCAAATCTTATGACCTAACTCACTCGTTTGATAGGTCAAACTGGAGCTACAAACTCACTGCTCCAGGACTTACGTTTTATCCCTTAACATCTCTTTAATTCTTTTTATTTCTTTGGCATACATAACATGGCCTTACTCTTTCCCGTTCATGCTCATACACTTTCATTTATGCCATAAATATTATAATTAAATACATGGCATCATTGGCATCCATAACATAGTTCACAAAATAGTAGAATTATACATTTATCAACAGTCTCATCCATTAACAAGAATAATTCTCTGCTACTTCTCCTTGCTTCTCATGCCATTATTGCCCATCATTGATTGACCTAAATGGTTGGTTAGGGAGGGGTGAGATTCGGGGAATCTCAGTAGCAAACACTACCCATAAGCATGCAAGACATAATGCACATGCATGACATGTTATAACATTAACACATGAATGCCATGGAAAGTAAGCTAAAGCATTTCATGCTTCCATAACATATTGCCAAGGCAAAACATAACATAAACTTGCAAACATAACTTTGCAAACATTCATCATAGCTTAGTCACATCATGGCAACACAATCACATCATGCAAGCATACATATCAAGCACACAGTATAGGTAAGTTCACTACCTTGTAACATGGCTTTCCCCTTGCTTTTCCTTTGACTCCCTTGACTTTCCAACCATGTGGGCATTCGGTCAACATCACCAAACATCCTCTTGGATGTTCCAAAGGTCCTAAACATACCATAATGATCACACAATCCATTAGGACCATTAGATTACATAAAGTTCAAGACTAGCTTTCTTGAACCTCAACCCTTTCTCTTAGTCTTAGGGTTTTCTTTCTAACTTTTCTAATATAAATCTTATCATTTCCCATCCTTAAGATCCATTTCTTGTCAATTAGGACCACTTTAGATGGCCTTAGATTCAAGAATACCAAATCTGGAAATTTTGCTTCGCGGGTACTGTTCACGCAGAATTTCCAGAATTTTTGCTCAACTTGAAAATTCATAATTAATTCTAGAAAAATCCAAATTGAGTGGTTCCAAGTCTCACTGAAAGCTCCTAAGTTAAATTTACATGAAAAATAGTTTCAGGAACCAATTCTACGCCGAACAGCACCGGAATTGTACGGAACTCGAAACTCTTCCAAAAGTTCAACACTGTTTCCAGATTTCAAACCCTAACTTTGAAAAATCACCATAAATCGTACACATATCCAAATGAAGTGTTCTACCCATGGATTTAAAGCTCACAGAGTGTACTTTAAGCATGCAAAATTTCAGAATCAGATACGCACAGTAACTAATCCGAAATAGGCATAAAATCAGGTGCTATAACCATCACATACCTTGTTTTAGAGTTTGATCTGGCTTGGAACCACTTGGCCTTTCTTTCTCCCTCTTCTTTCTCTCTCTAGAAACCATTTTGCAAGAGCTTCCCCATGGATTCCTTATGCTTGGACGAAATGGTAGGGAGGGAGGGGGTATTTATAGAAAAACAGACTGAATCTGGACCGTTGATCTTAAAAATACGTGGCTCGATCTGGACCGTCCATTTCTCTTTTGATCTTACGGTGACAAGTGTCCTATGACATCATGCTTACCTCATCATGATGACATCATGCTTACATCATCAAGCCACATGTCTTTAATCCAACCGCACATGTGTCTTGCATCCGACCGTACATGTGTCTTCCATCTAGCCGTACACGTAATATTTTCTTTTTCTCATCTAACCGTACACTTGTCACTTTCATGTCCTTTCATCATTTATGGCATTAAAATAGGGAGAAAAAAATGGAAAATTCGTGCAAAATATTTTCTTAATTATTTCTCCACCTATCAAGCCAATCTTGCACCGTAACGGATATTTTCGGGTCCTGACTTACCCTGTACTACCACCGGGACAACTTCTTCTTAAAATTCTGGCCAAAAAGGTACATATATGGTGCCATCTCAGAGGAGCATAGATGAAAATAATTAGCTCTACTGACAGGCTACTTAACCTTACTGAGTCATGCAGTAGAGATTTCACTATAACGGGTAGACAAAAGACTGTCTAAAATATTCCCATACTGCGTTCTGATTTTTATGCTGTCCATAAATATCTTCTGGTGACTCAGCATGATGACTCGTAGGTGTCATGATTACGCTTGATGACTCAGCATGATACTCGTCGGTGTCATGATTACGCTTGATGACTCAGCACGCTGACTCAACATCGTCATGATGGCTCTTAGATATTTTCTTTGGTTTTGTCTCCTATTTAGGGGACAAAATTATTTAATATTTGACTGGAGCATTTTATTCAATCCAGAGCTCCAAAAATTCATCCAAAAATATCATAAAATTCCTCATATTCTAGAGAAAATCTGTGAATTTTCTCAGGTCATAACTCAACCTGTAGCCCCACTTAAAAATCATTCTTTAAAATGCCCTTTTTTGGCACAACTGGCTTTTAAGTATTTTTAAAGCCATTTTGCTGGTCTTCTGGGGATGAGACTAATTTTATAATTTTCTATAGTCTCTTAGATCATACATCCCCATTTTACCATAATTTTCTGAGGTTTCCTTATGACTCAAACAATTAAATCTACCTCTACATCTCAAATTGAGCCATAAACTTATAAATTCCTTTTAAGTTACCTCAGGGGTATTTTCGTCATCTCTCTTCACAAAAGAGCCTTAGAATATTATTTCCCATTTTCTGGGATTTTCTTAGAATTTTCTAAGTACTTTTCATTTTTACCCTGATGGCCGTAACTTTCTGAATTTACGGTTTTACCCCTGCTTAGGCTCAACCTCATAAAACCATCTCTTTGAGGCTTCTAACTTAACCTTTGGTCTGTATCTAGCCTCTTTTCTCTTTCTGGGCCTTTGAGACTTTACTGGAGCCTCTAACTTTGATTACCCTTTAGCCCCTTAAAACATTCACTTTGCAGTTTAGTCCCTGAAAACTGCTTTAACTTCCTTTCTCATCTTTAGGACCTCTACTAAAAGGGGTCTGGTAGCCTATCTCATTCAGGCTATTTCTAATACTTCTAGGCTCAAAAATCAGGATGTTACACATGTCCTAGGATAAGGCTCTTTTACTTTTGATTGGGAAATCAAGTGAACTCTAGGCAAAATCAGGAAAACCAAACAAATAGCTGAGTCTAGTCAGCAACCTATAGTGAGTGACTCTCTTCTCAAGTTGAATCTTGTTCTTCTCAGAATCTGAATCTACTTTAGGAGGGTTTATAGACAATCATTTTTGTGATGATCAAAATAATAACAATGCTCAAAACTGAGAGAGGTGATGCTACAAATAGACCTCAAAATGAAAGGCAAGCTGAAATGTTATTCATAATGCTAATCTTCAATTGAATAGAGATGAGGAGAATAGGAGCATTAGAGAAAATTAATAACTCAAGTGTGAACTGTGATCCATGTGGTTTTTATAACTTTGAAGCTGATTTTGAACTAAAGGTACCTTGATTAATACCTTACCAAGATTCCTTAGTCTTGCAGGGGATGATCCATATAGACACTTTCAAAACCATGCATGCGGTTTGTTCCTCTATGAAGCCCCATGGTGCTCAATTGGAAGATGTGCTAAGGAGAGCTTTCACTTCACATTAGAAGAAATGCCAAAGAATGGTTGCAAAGTCTACCTCAACACTTACAACACTTACATGGGAACAACTAAAGAAGGCCTTTTTAGAGAAATACTTTCCTGCGTCAAGGACATCTAAATGAGGAAGGCTATCTACGGAGTTCAACAAGATAGTAGAGAAACCTTGTATGAGTATTGGACAAGATTTCTAGCCATGCTTTCTAAATGTCCAAATCATCAAATCAGCAAGTCTAATCTAGTTCAGTATTTTATGAGGGCTTGCTATCTCATCACAAGAACACAATAGATGCTGCAGCCCATGGTTCACTGTTTCATTTGACTCCTCACAATGCTTGGGAATTATTGGAGAAGATGGCTAACAACAACCAACAATTCAGCACAAGGGAAAACAATCTGTCAATGAAATTTGAGGTCAAATCCTACTAACTTTGACTCTCAAATTGCTGCCTTGTCAGAGAGGATGGATAAGAGAATGACTAGGATGGAGCAACTCTTGTCAACTAAACAATGTGCTGCTATGGGAACATCTTAAGCCTTGGTAGCTCCCTCTTGTGATCCTGTGGTTCCATGATGCATTGGACTGAATCTTGCCCTTCTCAATTTGAAGAAGTGTCAGCCATGTATCAACAAAGATCTGGTCAATATCAGTAAAGGAACCCTTTTTCCAACACTTATAATGAAGGATGGAAGGATCATCCCAATTTTAGATGGGGAAGGGGGAGAGAACAACAAGGAAGATTCATTCAGAATAAATTTCAGCAACGTCAACATTCAGAACAAGCTATAGTTCCTTCCAGACTACTCAAGAAATGGTTAATTCAAGGAATGATGACATGTCCCTCTTGTGAAAAGCATGAACAGTATGAATGCTAATCTTGTACTATGGCATCTCAAATGGACAGAATTAATAAACATACCATGTATATTATGTAAGAATGGCTGCTATAGAGAATAGG